>NC_056728.1:563343175-563633251 GCF_019279795.1 Protopterus annectens | reverse complement strand
CTTAAGTGCTGTGTTCTTGATATATGTTTTCTTAAAAGGGCATCATCCATCTGGGATGCTGCTCACACTTCATGACACTGTATTAGTGATTAGCCAATGCAGTAAGGTCCTATATAAGAAAATCTTTTTTTCTCATTTAATTCAGTGAAATCATTTATCTGATCTTTAGTTTGGACTCAGCTTAGTAGGGAAACTGTCTGTGGCTGACTATTTTAATTATTTCTTAAATGTCTTGGGTCCTTCAGTATACTGAATCATTCTGATATTCCACATGGAGTATTTTGTTTTCTAATGATCCAGAAAATTATCCCCTAATCCCTCCATATAAGTCCTGGGTTTTGAGCTCACCATGCCTTCAGGCCTTAGGGTAACTATGGTGGCATTTTCATATTTGTCAAGGGTCATATCACCTTCAACCTGCCAAACATGAACTAAGAGCTGCTACACTCAATGTAGGTTCACAGACAATATGGAGCTTGGAAGTGGATGACATGATGGTATGGGGGAAGCTGTACATCCTATGTATCCAAAAGACAAGATGGAAGGGCAGTGCAGCAAAGCCAGTAGGCTTGGGATCCAGATTCTACTAGAAATGGTGTTGGAATTGTGGTGAGAGACAGGCTTTAGAAGGCGGTGAGGGATGTCAACAGAATCAGTAACAGACTTATGGCAATCAGACTCCAGTGTAATGATAGGGCAGCATTGAGAATCTCAGCCTATGCCCCACAGCAGGGTTGTGATAGTGAGAAAAAGAGTGCATTCATACAGCAGTTGTAGGACCTGCTAGGTAAAGCAGAACAACATGAATTGGTGTTGATAATGGCTGACCTGATTGCACGTATCAGAACAGACACAGTAGGATATCAGGACTGCCAGGGTCCACATTGGTAGAGCAACAGGACTAAAGAAGGAGAGGCATTTCTAGACTTCTTTGTGGTGAATGGTTTGATAGTAGCCCACACATGGTTCAGAAAGAGAGACAGTCACAAGATCACATACAAAAGGGGCCAACATGCAACTCATGTAGACTTCCTCCTGGTATGGAAAGGGCACTGGGGTAGAATTAGTGATTGCAAAGTCATTCCCAGTGAAACAGTTCGTCGACAACATGAACCACTGGTTGCCACAATCAGCTGCAAGCAGTGGCCAGAGAAGGCTCTAAGGTCAACAGAGACCAGGCTGAAGACCTGGAAATTGACTGGAGAGAAAGCATAACATTTCAAGGAATTACTCAGGGGCCTAGCACCTCAAGAAGAAGAAATAGGTGGAGTTGAAGAAGAATAACAATGCCTAAAAACAGCATATGTGTGAACTACAGAACAGATATGTGGCTGAGCCAGGTATGGAAATAAGGTACACAAGGAAAGCTGGTGACAGAATGCAAAAGTCCAGGAAGTTGTAAGGAGTGCAGGAAAAAGTGGGAGATAGAAAAGATGGACTAGACTAGGAAGGAATATTGGTTGGCTAACAAATAAGCTAAGAAAGGAGCTACAATAGCAAAGAATAGGGCATCGGAGGCACTCTACCAGCTTCAGTGACTCAGTAGGTGACAAAAAAACCTATATCAGGTTGTAAGGCAAAGGCAGAAAGATAAAGAAGATAGTCTGACACCCTTCATAAGGGATGCCAGCAACAACCTGCTCATCAGTCCACAGGACATCAAAGGCAGATGAAAGGAGTACTTTCAGTAGCTTCTAAATGAAGAAAACTCCACAGAAGCTGTACTGCCCCAGATACAGCCTACAATGACAGAAGAAGAGGAGCCCACCCTAGAAGAAGTAAGAACACCACTGAGGAAAATGAAGTTAGGGAAAGCAGCAGGCTCAGATGAGGTCACTGCAGATATGATAAAGATGCTAGGTGAGAGGGGGAGAAATGGCTCCTAAAGGTACTCATAGCAATGTGGAGAGAAAGATGTATCCCAGATGACTGGAAAATAAGCATACTCATGCCAGTGTACAAGAACAAAGGGGGCATCCACAACTGTGGACAGTACAGAGGTATCAAACTCCTGTAAGACTGCATGAAAGTTCTGGAGAGGGTGATTTATAAACTGATATGCAGAACAGTAGAAAGTAAGATGGGAGACAAGCAGTTCAGATTCAAATAAGGTTGCAGCACAACTGACCCAATGTTTGCAGTGATACATATAGGTGATAAGAATTTAGAGATGAGGAAAGAGTCCAAATGGACACTCCTAGATTTGAAGAAAGCATATGATAAGGTCCCAAGAAAGCTGATTTGGGCAGTACTGTGGTGCTTCCAAGTCCCAGAAACACTGGTAGAATTAGTGCAGGCTATGTACAAGGACTCAGTGACTCGAGTACAAATAGTGTTCGGTCTTACAGAGGGGTTCTCAGTGGGAGCAGGTGTACATCAGGGTTCAGCTCTGAGCCCACTACTGTTCATATTGGTGATGGACTACATTAGCAAACAAGTCAGAGGGTCAGATCAGCAAAGTTGCTGTATGCAGATGATGTGACATTACAGGCAGATTCTGAGCAAGAACTTCAGCAAAGGGTAGGGAATGGAATGCAAAACTGAAGGCACATGAGATGAAACTAAGCACAGATAATATGATGGTAATGGCAGCAAACTGGGGAAATTGGAAGAAGCTGAGAACTGAGATAGAAGGGAAGACAGTGCAACAGGCTAATAGCTTCAAGTATCTGGGAGGGAAGAAAAGTCTGAATGAAGAGGTCAAAGCTAGAATCAGAGGGGCTGCAGCCAACTGGCATGGAGTGTCAGGTGTAGTGTATGACAGAAGAATACCAAAGAAACTGAAAAGTAAGGTGTACAAGACAGTGGTGTGACCTGTACTACTGTATGGTACAGAAACCTGGGTAGTAAAGGCAGAGTACATGAGGAAACTAGAGGTGAAGGAAATGGAGTGCCTGAGATGGGTGATAGGATGCACACTGTGGGACAGACAAAGAAATGAGGACATAAGAGCAGAAGCCAAAGTAGCACCAATTGCAGAAAATATCAAAGAGAACAGATTACGGTGGTTCGGGTACATGTGCAGAAAAGCAGTAGACAATCTGGTGAAGAAGATTTGGGACAAACAGGAAGAAGGTAAGAGGAAACGAGGGCATCCAGCAAGGAGGTGGATGGATTGTGTCAGAGAAGATCTGTGACAGTCAGGCATGAGTGTCAAAAAAGGCAGGAGTGTAGCACTGAACCAAGAGAGATGGCAACAGTTAATACGACACAGACCCCGTGTACAAAATGGGAAAAAGAAGATTGATGATGATGATAAATGATGGTGATGATATCACCTTCATACATAGTCCCAGAGACCCACAATCAGAATTCATAAAACTCCAGATCATCATAAATAAAACAAACTACCAGCATATTGCCTGCTACAGGACACCCTCCACATCCCAAGACAATCATGACAGATTCCTGAAAGTATTCAAGGAATTCCCTATTAACAAGAACTACATTATTTTGGGAAACATCAACTACCACACACTTAATTGTAACAACTATACCTTTAACATAGACTATGCTCACAAGTTCTTGGACTTAACTGACAAAAAAATCCCTAGAATAGACAGTTAATACAGCGACCAGAGGACATATTATTCCAAAATCTAGTCCTCTTTAATATTGCTCCTACATATACTATTCCTCTGATTTCCCTTCCCCTGTTAAGTTGGACCACAAACTTTTGCCTTCAAAATCTCTAAAGCCCCTGAAACCAATAGCTGTGAATTTAAGTATTTCACACTAGCAAACCTCAAACAATTATATGACAGAATCTCAACAATCACCTACAGCAGCACCAGCTCTGACGTTGACATAACAGTCATCTTCAGAATGGAGTTCTATGCCTACTTAGACAAATGCATAGACTTAACAGTTCCAACCAAGGCAAAATACAATGGTAAATTCAAAAACAAACCACCCTGGTGATCTACCAACATAAACAAACTTTACAACAATAGAAAAAAAAATCCTTAAATTATGCAGTAGATCCAAAACTCATCATAACAAGAAAGTATAATAAACATTACCAGGGATATAGAAAATAAAATTATGTCTAGCAAAGCAACTACTCATCTTAGGCTAGCTTTTGAAGCTAAAGATACCTATGAGTCCTTTAGCTGTGTTAGGAAACTGAAGAACAATACCTAACAATGTTCTGAACTTATCCTATATGGGATCACCAACTCCAAAATGCAATGTCTACACACTAACAAACAAGTTTAGAGCACCCCCCCCTCAAAACATCTATCCAAAATCCACATCTCCCAGAATCCCTTTCTATCCCTATTATCACCAAGTAACATGTTTTGAAAGTTCTGTTAAAGGCCAATAAAACTTCCTCCATGGACCTGACAACAAACCTGAATGTTTAATAAACAGCATTAAACATGTGGTTCCTGAATCCCTCTTCAAAAATGTTATCCTAAACTTAGCCACAGGATTTGTTTCTGAATTATGGTGCATTACAGTGGTAATGCTCCTTCATTAGGGTGGCCTGGTAGCTATAAACTCATCATACTTACACACCTAATCTTCAAAGCAATGGAAGATCTTTTAACTGATCTCATCAATTCTGGCATCAAAAATCTCTTTGTGCTAGACCCTTAGCAAAGTGGGTTCATCAAAGGAAGATCCTGCATATTAAATCTAGCTAACTCATTCAAGAGGATCATACAAGCTGTCAACATGGTCATACTGTATCTTAATCTAGCCAGAATTTTTAACACCATACCCCATATGGGCATTGTAAGTAAGCTACGTACTTTTCTTACACATCCCTGTATTGTAGGATGGATTGCAAATTTACTAAAAGATGGAACCCACATAGTTTGTGTGTCAGCTGTCTCATCTGAAAGTGTGAAAGTTGCCACCAGAGTCCCCCATCTGTACTGGAACCCTTCTTTTTTGGCATTTACTTCTCTGATCTCAAACAAACTGAGTGTTATTGTCAAGAACTCCCCCCCCCCCAATACTTGTGCCGCTCACAAACAATTTACAGTAGTTAATAAATGATGATGTACTGAAAATGGGCTCTAATTAAACTCAGAATAGTTGTAGGGATTGTCATTGGCAAGCAACCCCTACCCTCGTCATATAGAACAGATAATACTCCACTACAAAATGAAAATGTAGTCAAGGATCTGGGTACCTGAGTAAGACAGTTCCTTTCCTAAGATCATTTGGAAATGTAGTCAAGAAATCTTTCTCATCTCCACAAATGATAGCCAGGGGTATATCATCTAGATCTAAAGATGTCATTGTTTCCTTATATTCAGCACAGATTAAGCCAGTTGTAGAGCACAATGCCCCCCAAAAGGATGTACTTTACTTAACATATCAAATAACAAAAGAACTCCGAAAGGTTCCTAGTTAAGAAGATTTCAGGCTTAGACCCTGAGCCACCAAAGATGCTAGAAACTGCATCTCTTTTCATAACTGCTTATAGACTGTTGAGGGGAGATCTGTACCTCATCTGCCACACCATTGGAGACCCTGTTGTCATTGATTTCCCTTATTTCTGTAAGTCTAATTACTTAGCAAACACCACAACCAGGGACCCAAGTCTTCACTAGCAGATAAAGAAGTGACGGAGAAATAGATTTATTATGCAGTACCCCCCATCTGTGGAACACGTTTCCTCTACATGTTAAACACTGCTATACATTATCATCCTTCCAACAGAACCTGGATGATTGAATGGGTACCCTTCTCAAATTTACCCCAGGAGTAACTGACATAGCCCTCCTTGAGATAGGGGGTACAGCTTGGTAGTGGGTATTGGTAAGACGTTGATGGTCACAAGACTAAATTGCTTTGAAATCCATATGAATCCTAAAATTATGCAGAAATGTGACCTTATGAACCTTCTTCATTTCAGTTTCAGATGTCATTACAACACAAAGACTGCATTTGTGAATGTGATAGATGATATCCTTTGAGTAAGGAATTAAAAAGTATGTTTCACCATGAATCTAAATAGGTTCATAGGTTCATAGGTTGGTACTAGGCTATCAGCCCTAGGGCCTATACAAGCCTAGCCATAACAATTCCCTGGCTATTTCTTCCCACATTATTTACTTTCCTGGACCCCTGTCTAGCAGGGCGACTGACGTGATCCCTGGGGTGAATTTCCTTTCTCCCATCCAATCGTCAAGGTTCCTCTTGAAGAGGTCCAAAGAGGCACTCTGCTTGACATGTATGGGCAATCTATTCCAGAGTCTGGGGAGTCTCTGGTTCAGGAACCTATCCCTCCAGCATGTTTTGTTTATTGTGATGACAAGGTTTAGATCCCTGGAGCGTGTAGCTCTGAGGGATTGGGATTTCTTTAAGTGTAGCATGTCCAACAGCTCTGGGTTTGACATGGCCTTGTATGTTAAGCAGAGATCGCCTCTGAGTAGACGATATGCGACAGAGTATAGCTGGAGTTTTTTAAGGTGGTCAGCGTAGGGCATCTGCTTTAGGCCTGTGATTCTTTTAGTGAGGTATTTCTGAGGCCTTTCCAGTTGTTGCAGATGTCTTGAGAGGTACATACCAAATGGGGCGTTGTATTCTATAATGGGTCTAATGAGGGATGAGTACAGTGGAACAATGACCTCCTTTTTTCTGGATGAAAAGCCCTTCGTGATGAGGTGTGCCACATAGAAGGATTTCCTGACTGTTGTGGCGATGTGGTTATTGAAGATGAGACCACTGTCCACCTGTGTCCCTAAGTCTCTTATCACACTTTCTGTGTTTAGTGTACTGCCACCTATATGGTAATTCATGGGTACATGTTTTTCCCAAAGGGGATAACAATACATTTCTTGGCATTGAGCTTGAGCCCATGGCTCTGGCACCAAGCATCTGTTTCTGTAAGGCCCTTTTGTAGAGTATCCACATCATTTGGGGATTCAGTAATGGCTCCTAGTTTGCAGTCATCTGCAAACTTTGTTAGCCAGAGTCCCTTAGTGTTGACCTGTACTTCAGAGAAGTAGATGCCAAACAAGAGCGTCCCCAGGACTGAACCCTGAGGTACTCCACTTGTCACTTGTCTGGAGCTGGATTTGGAGTTTGCTACTTTTACAGTGTGGGTTCTATCTGTAAGCCATTTAGCAACCCATTGGGTGACATAGGGATTAATGCCCAACTTAGTAAGTTTATCTATGATTCCAGAGTGGGGGATGGTGTCAAAGGCCTTGGCAAGGTCTAGATAGGCTGTGTGGACCACCTTACCCTTGTCCATGGCTCTGGAGACTGATTCAAAGAAGTCAATCAGGTTCAGGAGACAAGATCGGCCCTTCACAAACCCAAACTGGGTGGGGTCCAGTGTTTGAAGGTTGCCAATGTCTTTGTTTATAAGTTCCATGATAATACGCTCCATGGCCTTGCAGATAAGGCTTGTCAGACTGATGGGATGGTAGTTTCCGGGATCCAAGGTGGATCCCCCCCTTGTGGATTGGGATAACTGTAGCTCTGCTCCACTCAGTGGGCACGAAACCTGAGGTGAGGCTATGATTAAACAAGACACTTAGGTGAGGTGCCAGTTCATATTGTAGTTCATGTAGTACACAGCCCGGGATGTCATCTGGTCCCATGGATGCTGTATTCTTGGCTTTAGAGAGTGCGTTTTGTACCTGTGTGGCCGTTATTACTGGAATTTGGCAATCTTCCGGTATTGAGATGGGCCATTTAGGGGTGAGAGGGGTGAAGTTGGCACTGAATCGATCTGCCAGGATATTGGCAATATCCTTCGGATCAGTATATTTAATGCCATTCTGTTTTAGCTCAGAGCAGATCTGAGCATTGCCATTTAGATTCTTGACATAGTTATAGAATGCTTTGTGGTTGTCTTTGGAATCTTTGGCAATTTTATTTTCGTAACTAGCTTTGGAGGATTTTATGAGGCATCTCAGTTTCTTACTGAGGCTAGTAAGGGAGTTTTGCATCCTGGGATTTTCCTCTTTTCTGCAAAAGTTTCTTCTTTTGTTGTAAAGTTTGTTTATGGCAGGGGACCACCAGATTGGCTTCCTTTTTTGGATGAGAGCATTTTGGTTCTATTTGGGATGGCACGATTCATGCATGAGTGGATGTGCTCGTACAGTGCCTTAGTGTAGGATTCAGCAGTTGAACTTTCAGTTCCCGTCTCCATGGGTGTCATGAAGTTTGTCACTTCTGACTTGAGTAGCATGAAGTTGGCTTTGGAGAAGTTTTTTATGGTGGTTTCTTTACTGGGGGTGGGGGTGGGATGTGGATGTTAAGGGTGATTAGCTTATGGTCAGACCTGACTAACGAGGGGGTGACCATAGGTATGGAGCATTGATTTCCCATGTTGGTAATGACCAGGTCTAGGATATTGGAGCCCCTGGTGGGACTATGGATTAGTTGATCCAGGGCGTTGGAATTTATGAATTCCAAGAACCGCTATGCAAAGGTGTTGGGACATGAGTAGTTTTCCCAGTTAATGGCAGGGTAGTTAAAATCACCCAGTATTAGGGTGTTTGGCTCTATCTTAATATTTTCCAGTATGTTTAGAAAGGTGTAGTGGGAATCTTGGGGTATGGTGGGGGATCTGTAGCAAGCTACAATTTGGATTGCTGTCTTACCTAGTGTTAGTTGCACTTGGAGAATTTCAGACACATTGTGTTGGCCAACTAGCCTGGTGGTGTGAATATCCTTGGTGAATATTGACACTCCTCCACCTTTAGTGTTTCGGTCCTGGTTTGGTGGCCGAAAAGTGTGGTAAGAGTTGTAGCCTGGTATTGCAGGGGTGCTCTCTGGAGCCTTGAACCAGGTCTCAGTTACTGCACAGATATCGATGTTCTCCATTTTTAGGAGTGCCTCGAGAGAGTGCATTTTGAGGTTTAGACTTCTAGCATTGAGTAGCATTACCTTCAGATTTTGCATGCTTGTACCTCTTACGATGGTGGTTTTGTCCTTTGAAGTTTGCCTAAAAAAGGCACTATAGGGGTGGCAAGAGCCTTAGCCAGTAACCTGAATCCCAAGGGCGACAGGTGCAGACCATCTCTGGCAAAGCATCGTGGTCTGTCAATCATGTCATCCCAGGCAGACAGATACTGGATCCCCTTTAAATGACACCATAAGCTTAGCCAATTGTTGAAGTCAATCATTTTATCAAATGATCTGTCCATGATGTTTAGTTGGACTGACTATTCCATCCTAACTAAATTGATGAGAATCATGTGTAGTCTATGTGCTACAAAAATCCACTGTTGTAATTATAAGCTGGTATTGGGTGTGAGTAGCTTTGATCTACAGCATGGGTTGCTACAGTGTTCATTCTTATCACATAGCATTTTTTTATCTAAATGCTACCCATTTCATGATATCATGACATGGTATATTTTATCACAGTTCATTAAAATGGACCCCAGCTTCTCAACTAATAGCCCCTTATGATGTTCCTTTTCCTTCCAAAGTGCTTAATATCACATTTCTTAATCTTGCATTTCAGCTGCTATGTTCTGCATCATTTGTTTTCAGTCTCTCCTTATCGTCTTATAAGGATGGCCACTAGTCCAACAGTAACATCCCCAACATTGAAGCATCCATATCAATTTGATCATGTTCATCAACTGGTGAGTAGTGCATGTAACAAGCTTTCCAAACAGGAGCAGGTCTAAAACATATCCCTTTGGTACACCCTTGGATATTAGTCGAGGGGACAGTAGAGCCATACCATCACTAGACCCACCACTTCCTGCTTGTCAGGCAGCAGTTTGCTTAGGTTACCAACCCTTCTCTGTGCAGTTACTATCCAGACTTCTGTGAGGATCAAGTCAATATTAAAATAAATGACATAAACACAGTAGACCAAAACCAGTTCAGCTATGACCCAGCTGTAGTTCTAGATCAAGATCCAGAGCAGAACCTTTCTTCCATATTTTCTATGAAAACAGTAATTTCTTTAGCATATTGACTGTGGGAAATCACCAGATTATTCCCCAGCAAACATTCCTTCAGTTTTCTGATTGCCAGAATTACAGTACACCAGTAACTTCTGAGCTTTTCTCTGCCCCATCTATGTAACATCATCAAACTAACCAGTAGCAGTGGTTACTGAGATGAAAGTTGTTTACAAAATTAATATTTAATGTGTTTATTATGATGTATAAAATCCAGTTTAAGACCTAGAATCTAATGGACACTACCACTGTAAAGATCTGCATAGCCAAAACAGTTTGCCATTTATGTTTATTTACTCTTACGGCTGCAGAGATATGAACATTTTTTGAAATGTGCAGAGGTAATGTGATTTTATCAAAAAGCTTAGGGGGATTCAATCATTAGAAGTTAGAATACAAACCTACAGAGCTCCATTGGAGTGAATGAGTTAATGTGGTTAATACTATGTCTCTAAGTAGGATAAGTGAAAAAGTATCCCTATTTCAAATCTGCTGTTATGAGCACCCAGAGTAACTATTTTCTCTAAATGCAGAAACCTTCTACCTTAGTATTTAAGCTACTGTGTCATAATACTGCAGCTTAACAAGTAATATTGCCATAGTATAAAGTAGCACTTTCACTAACTGCTAACTGTCCAAGAAGAAGCAAAATCATTTTGCTTAGCAGATCTTTGCAGATACACATTCTAGAAAAATATGTATTATAAGCTGTCACTCTATGTCTGTAGAATCATTGATTGTACTAAGATTGTTAGTAAGCAAGATTATCCACAGCAGACCTTTTCTTCCTGAACAATAGTTTGGTAATCAAGTCAGCATTTTGTGTCAGTACCATTATTAAAACGAGTGTGTTTATAGCTATTGTCTTGTCTGTAGTAATTATTGCGATTCTTCCTTACCTAAACATACAGTACTGGTGGCGATTTATCTTAGTCAGCTCCTTTATCCTGTAAATATGAAGACAATGTTTACTTCTGAATGCAGTATTATAATACCACTACCTTTGTATTATATCTTCAGTCCACATTTTTTATGTAAATCTATAACCTAGACTGAATTTGTATTTTTTTTCTTATGCAGACATAGATTAAAACAAAGAGTGAGAAGGTCACACTGAAAAACCAATCAGTAAAAACTAAATGAAAACTCCAGCCAAGCTAGAACACCCTAATGATAATGGACATCAGCTGGGTATAACAACCCTGTGTTTCTTATGCTTAGTCAAACACTCTGCTTGTGCTATGCTGATGAGGTCATAACAAGGCCAAAATATGCATATCCATAGCTAGTGGGGTTTGGCTTTATTGGCCTGAAATTACCCATTAAAACGACTTCAAACGTAAAAGTTATTGGCAATCAGACTCGCCATATAGCTGAAACACCTGATGTTCATAAGGGTCATTTGCATATATCCCATGTGCCTCTGTCACAGGAGGTTTGGAAGGTCACTCATTGGAAGACTGCAAATTATCCCAACAAACAAATTAAAACAAAGAGTGAGAAGGTCACACTGAAAAACTAATCAGGTATGCAGACATAGATGGAAAAGTCCATTTTGGATCATTATACTTACCTGGTTAACAGACATAAATGAATAAATACTTGGTATTGCCTTGTTTATTACTTCCATCTCTGTCTTAATTCAGGTTTACTTCTCATGTTGTCACACATGGCTTCGGGGGGGATTGTTAGCATTTTTGGAGAACCACAGTAAGTTCACCTCTTTTGACAGCTGCCACACCTCATCTAACAGCCTGTTAAGGCTCCCATAGTCTTTCTGTAAATGCAATTTCTTCTACACCCCAAATAGGTGTTTCACTGTTACTCTAGATTTAGCAAAATAAGGCCTTTAATGTCATTATTGCTTCTATTACATGTATGAGTATCATGCCGTGGTGGTGCAGTGGTAGCGTTGTTGCCTCACAGCAAGAGGTTCTCCCATTCGATTCTTGGCTGGAGTGCGGGGAGTGCCTTCTGTGTGGAGTCTGCATATGCTCCCCGCGGTTGGGTGGGTGTTCGAAAGACATGGGTAAATGGGCGTGCCTTCGTTGAAGGTTGAACGTCGAGCTGGCACCTCAGCATTCATCAAAATCTACTGCCAATCATTAGCGGACTGGAGTTCCACTGTGGCGACCTCTAACTGGGAAAAGCCGAAAGACAACAACAACATGTACGAGTATCAATGAAGTCTGAATAATAATTGCTTAGCTACTATCTCTAAGCACTTCTGGTGATATCCTTAACTTCCTAACTGGATAGGAAGAAATCCAGCATCTCTTTCCCTTGGTGAGATCCTGCAGCCTCTAGACCATTTGCTACCTATCCTAAAAAGTCTTATGCATAACATCAACCTATGATATTGGCACTCTAGAGCCAGACTAACGTCTTTCTCCTAGCAGACAATTTATTTTGCTTACTTTATAGTATAGCCCCAGAACAAGGTAGACCACACTTGTCCATCTAGTTTCTTTCTCTCAACAAATGTCAAACACTGCTCAGTAGCTCCTTCTACCACCTCTTCTTTCTAATCCTGTAAACCACACATTACTTCTGTAAAATATGTAGTCACTCCCTCCTGTTTGTCACCACTCTATACTTCTTGCTTATCCTTCACTTAGGGGCATCATGTCCCATTCTCTGTTATTTGCCAGTGCTTCTCTTACTTCTGATACATCTGTACTCACTTCTGTGAGCATTGTCTACAGCTGTGTCATCTTATCACATAGACTTTTCTGCACTGGAAGTTACCTTTGCTCATACCTCTCAATTGTCTAGATTTTTGCCTCATGTTTTTGGTCTGTTCCTTATAAAATGTGAGGGTTTCTGATAACTCAAAGAGGATAAGGGTCAATAAATAATGACAGTCATCTAAGTTTTAGACACTGTATCCTTCAGAAAATGCATGCTAACACAAAACCTTTCATTCAAACAACTTTTTAAGGTTATAAGAACAATGTTTAAACTTTGTCCCTGTTTTGGGCCCTTTGACCCCCATTATTTTTGGCTTTGAACAGATGTCTTGTGCTAAGTGGTTGAGAGGTGTTCTCAGACTGCTGACATTTTCCCATTTTTCCTTCTTTCTAGTGGACTGTATTTATTCAAAGTTGTTTAGTGTGGATGTTAATATATGGAAAGGCAGCGTCTCCTGATGTCTATATATAGTGTCTTTGAGAACACACTAATTAAAAGAGAAAATTGTTAAAAACATAAATAACACTATATTGTAGTCACTTTTCAAACTAAAAACAAAAAGACAGCTTTGGCCAGCTGTGTGAGATTTAACCAGAGCTTTTGATAATTAACCCAGCCCCACCCCTGGTATTTTATATTACACAAGCAGTCAGCCAACTTAATCTTGGGACTGCTGGAAGCTTGAAAACAAAGCATTTGGACTACATTTTGCAATTAGGGAAGTACATTTAAACTACATTTAAAATACTGCACTTATCTTACCGTTTAAACCAGTTTTGTGTGTTGTATTTGCTTTTATCTGAAGTTAAATCTAAACCCTTTTCAAGTGGTTTCTGTTCTGGGCCTAAGTATTCTGAGTTGGCCATCATTTTATTCCATAGTTACTTGTTCTCTTCTGAATCTGAAGCTACTGCTATTGATTTGGATTTTACAGTAGTCGTTATTTTGCTGAGCTCTTATGTGGATTATTAGCATTGCTCATATAATTCTGTGTTGTAGTTTCTTTTTAAATTAAGCAGGATTTGGCCAGTTGTATGACTTGTAAACAGAACTCATGCTAATTAACCCAGCCCTGCCTGGTAGTTTACATTACATGAGCAATCGGCCTTCTTGGGACTGCTGGAAGCTTGAAAACAAAACATTTAGACTACATTTTGCATCCAAGGAAGTACATTTAAACTACATTTAAAGTTCTGGACATCTTACCATTTAAATCAGTTTTGAGTGTTGTGTTTGCTTGATTTTTATCTGAAGTTAAAACTATTAATGTAATGCATTTTATAATGTGTATTGCTTTTCATTGGTTCCTGTGCTGGGCCTAGATGTTCTGAGTGAGCCCTCATTTTATTGTCTTTTGGCATTTTTATAGTCTGCAGCTTATTGTTCAACTGGAATGCATTGTGTGGGAAGATTCTGCATTTGACCATGAACTGAAGCAATGTTCATCTGTTCCGTTTTTAACAGCAGTAATTCTGCCTTCCATTCTCTGATTGACTCCCAAATCATAATTATAGCCAATCGGCAAAGAGAGAAAAAGGGAGCTAGTCTGAGAAGGATTTTGACTTTAAGCAGCCAATCAGAATGCCCAGTAAAAGTTCTTAGCTTCAGGGCTGCATATTAGGATACCAACAAAGCATGGACAACAAGCGAAATAAATCTCTGTCACTTTTCCCCCTTGCTAAATGCAGTTGTAGCTAATTGCATTTAGAGAGAGAGGGAGAAAAAATAAGAAGCAAAACAGGCCAAAGTAATAACTACAATATCAGCAGTTAAAAGGATCACACCTCTCAACCCCTTAGAGTACAAAATCTGGATAAGGCCAATAAACAAACATAACGTGGGGGACAAAGCCATAAAAATAGGGACAATTTTTAAATATTGCTCTTATAAACTTAGAAAGTTGCTAGAATAACAGGCTTTTGTTACCATGCATGTTCTGAAGGATATGACGCCTGAAACTCAAATTTCTGTCATTATCTTTTTACTTCATTCCTCTATGATTTACCAGAAAACTACATATTTTATGAGGAACAAACCAAAAATATGAGGCAAAAATCTGGACATTCTGCAAAATTCTGGGCATTTGTGAGATATGACAAGGGTGAGTGTGTGTGTGTGTGTGTGTGTGTGTGTGTGTGTGTGTGTGTGTGTGTGTGTGTGTGTGTGTGTGTGTTATAGCTCTCAACCACTTAGCACAAGAAATCTGGACATTGTCTTAATTAAATGGGGACAAAGCACCAAAAAAGGAACCAATTTTAAATATTGTTCTTAGAAATTTGCTAGATTAACTTGGTTTGTGTTAGAATGCATTTTCTGAAGAATATAAAGTTTGAAACTCAAATGTATGTAATTATTTAGAGACTTTAACTTTCAGTAGTTTGCCAGGAAATCAAAGATTTTATGAGGAAATATGAGGCAAAAATCTGGACACTTGAGAGTTATGGTGTGCATGTAAGTGGATGACAACATCTTGGCTCAAGAATCAGGAAGGAAGGCAAAATAAAAATAAATAACTGGAAACAATGTTTCCAAATCAGACTGATTTTTTTATTTTGCTATATACTTTGAAATGTGATAGAATAACACATTTTGCCTTAGCATGCATTTTCTGAAGTTTAAAACTCAAAATGTATATTACTATTTAGGGACCACAGTCATCAATATGTGAAAAATGTTTGAAGAACAGACAGCTTCTTCTTCTTCTTCTTTCGGCTTTTTCCCGGTTAGGGGTCGCCACAGCGGATCACCTTGTCCGCACATTAATTGGCAGTGGAGTTTTATGGTGTCGAGTTGCCAGCCCGGCGCCCAACCTTCCACAGAAGGCACACTCACATGCACACCTAGGGCCAATTTAGAGTGTCCAATCCACCTGCAGCATGTCTTTGGGATGTGGGAGGAAACCGGAGCACCCGGAGGAAACCCACGCGACCACAGGGAGGACATGCAGACTCCACACAGAAGGCACCCCAGCCGAGGATCGAACCGGGGAACCTCTTGCTGTGAGGCGGCAATGCTAACCACTGCACCACCGTGGCCGCCCATTTGAAGAACAGACAGCAATATGAGAAAAAAACAAGGACATTCAGCAAAGTCAAGGATAATCGAGAACATTGCATGTCTATGTATAAAGAGGGGGCGATGGAGATGTTATGCTTTGGACTGTATGTTTATGACAGCAGAGACCTCACTGTTGGTATAATGTATGTATTTCTTCCTCCAGTGAATCAGAAAGAAACACTTTAGGAGTACTGGGTCAATAAAGTGGCACTAATTGCTGGGTACGTTTCTGTGAATGGGTATGTGGTGAGTCACTTTTGTAGCTGTGTCTTTGCATCTTTGTGTGTGATTATTTGTATCCAGCAGTTATAGCCACTTAATTGACAGATTATCTTTGGATGTTTTATTCTGAATGAATAAAGAAATACATAAATTATATCAACAGTGAAGTTACTGTTTTGTGTGTGCGTGTGTGTGTGTGTGTGTGTGTGTGTGTGTGTGTGTGTGTGTGTGTGTGTGTGTGTGTTTGCACCTGTTCAAGCGTGTTTGAATTTCTTTATATGAGTGAGACACCATTCTTTGCTTCTGCATCTGTGCGTGTATATGTAAGTGTCTGTTTCTGCATGAGAATGTGTATGTGTTATTAAATACTGACATATTGTATACTTTGGTTGAAAGGCCATGGCCATAGCCAAGGTATGCTTTTCTTGCAGTGAGAAAATAGGGTGTTTCACATTTTGACTGTTTGTGACACATTGCCATGGTCTGTGTTCCACACTGGCCTCTTAATAGGTTGAGACCTATGGTCTGCAGTATTTTTCAAGTGGTTTCTGTACCTAGGTGTTCTGAGTAGGCCCCCATTTTAATGTGTTTTTTCTAGCTCTTTTCTGAAATTTTTTCCTGCCTACCCATCCATCCTTTTCTTGTTGTGTTTTTAAACTTGGAGGCTTTGAGCTGCCCACCCCTACTGTACATCTTGCCCTGGAAGCTCCTTCCATTCTCATCTTCTGTATATCTGGCCCTAGGAGCTCCTGCCAGTCTTATCTCCTCTGCTCATCTTACTGGCTACTGACAGAAGAATCTGGGATGGCCCTCCCCTTAGACTTCTAGCATACTTTGAAATTGCTTTATAGTGTGCTTTCCTCATTGCTGGCTTGTCTGCCTTTGAATTGCCTTGTAATTATTTGTAACTAATTGCTAAATTTGTTTCTGGTACCTTTTCACTTGTGGCAAACTAAAATGTGTTTTACATTAAGAAGACTGGGACTCCAATAACAGTGGCAGCAAAAAAGTAACCTGGTCAGTCAGAGTTGGGAAATATACAAGGGGGTTTAAAGTAACAATTAATTGTTGTAGGTAATTGGTATCTTTTCACTTTGGCTAAACAAAGTGTGTTTTTACGTTAAGAACACTGGGACTGCTATTTTAGCAGCAGTCATAAGGTAGTCTGATATGTTCATGTTGGGAAATGCACAAGGAGGCTTAAAGTCAGGTGGTTTCATCAGCTAAAGGGCTTTTTAGAAACTTAGTTGTTTGGTGTTAATCTGCGCTTGAGAGCTACTTTCACTGTGCTTTTACATTAAGAAGTCCCAGGATCATCCATCTTATTGCAGAAGGTGTTTACTTGGTCTCTCTGTACTGGGAAGCACTCCAGGGAGGACAAAGTGTAGTTGTCTATAGGCCAGAAGGCACGGGAGTTAGTTTTCAGATTTTTTTCTATAAAATAGGTGTGCTTGCAATGAGGTGTTCACTGTGCAGTGGTGATTAGCAGTACCCTGTAGTGTAGCAAACCTATACAGCTACTACTTAGGAATTCACCCTATAATACAAAAAAGATTTCCAGCATTAATAGCACTATCTAACATCAAGACTTAACCCTAGACACCACTCAAGTGACCCTTGTAAATCAAGTCCCTAAACCATAATAACTCAACCCTAATACAGGCCCTGACAACATGGATTTGCAATTTCCTAATGTCTCTGTTGCCAGCTTGGTAGATATGGGCATCCTGAGACAATATAGTAATTGTCTTGTATACTCAGGCAACCTTTTAATCCTTAAAGAAACTAACACAGTATGTCAGACACACACCAACATAATGTCCTTACAGGCAAAAATCTAGCTTATAAACAAGGTTGTCAAGAACACACACACTACATCCTTCACGCATACCACTCACCATAGACACGTAAAGTTTCTTATACTGAAGCTCCACCCCCTGGACCACCTTAGTAATGTGTGCTAACCCTAACCCTAAAACTGCCCCTTTCCCCAACCCTAACCCTATACCGTAACATCATTAAAACCTTCTCATAACACTGCCACTATACAAGACAGAGTCAGACACACAAGCATTCATAAACACACTCAAACAACACTACATCTATCCCATAACCTAACACTTACCCTTACCCTAAAATACACAAACGTGCACACAAACACACAACACCCATCCTTCACTCATCTGCAACCCTAACCCTAACTCACATACACACACACCCTCTCACTCATACCTCTCAACCTCTTAATGCAAAAAATCTGTACAAAGATTGACAAAATGGGGGTACAAATAGGGACATATTTTAAATATTGCTCTTATAAACTTTTAGAAAGTTGCTAGAGTAACAGGATTTGTTTTAATATAGATTTTCTGAAGGATCTGAAGTCTGAAACTCAAATATATGTCATTATTTTGTGACTACAATCCTGAGATCATCCCAGTGATTTGCCAGGAAAACAGAGAAACAGGCCAAAAATATGAGCCAAAAATCAGGACATTCTGTGGAAATCTGTACAGTTGAGAGGTATGCTCTCACCCCCAACCCCACTTACCTGTATCAACATTCCATACCATTGACATATACACCATTTGGCCATCTGTACCATCAACATTAAGTCACACCCCTGCATTTGCCGAATAAATGTACATTTAGTCAAACGCAGGTGAACCATATACATATACATATATATTTGTGTGTGTGCGTGTGTGTGTGTGTGTGTGTGTGTGTGTGTGTGTGTATGTGTGTGTGTGTGTGTGTGTGTGTGTGTGTGTGTGTGTGTGTGTATGTATATATATATATATATATATATATATATATATATATATATATATATATATATATATATATATATATATATGGGTCTACTTTGATTTACTGAAAACTCATTTCACTGAATTTCAATTCACCCTCAAAAAATCGCTGAAAGCTCAAATTTCACTGAATCACATTTTACTGTATGTAAGTGTTGTTTTGCCGTGTGTATTCCAACGAGTTGTTGGCTTTTTTTGGAATATTATACTTTTATCGTTGGTTACTTTATCCAGATTCAGGGGATCTGTGTTTGATAGTTTAATATATATATAGTTGAGGGGTGGGGGTCACAGCCCCCTACATTAGGGGTTGTGGGGGTATAGCCCCCCCCACCTAGTTAGCTTTTATATTTATGAATCTCATTTCATGGAAAGGTAACAATATAAAACCAAAGGTAGGTTGGGGGGCTACATCTCCAATATGAGGGGGTCTGTGCCTCCCACAAACCCCTTAACTCCAGGATCGCACTACAGTGGGGAAAAGGGCATATACATTTTATTTGCCCAACAGTACTTACATTCGGTGAAATGTGATTCAGTGAAATTAGTTTTTAGTGATTTGAACTTTCAGCAATTTGGTGTGAGTGTTTTCAAATTCAGGGAAATGAGTTTTCAGTGAATAAAAGTAGACATATATATATATGTGTGTAGTAGCATGCTAACATTTGCAAATTTATATATATATATATATATATATATATATATATATATATATATATATGCAGGCATTGTTCAAATCTACTCACCTAGAATGGCAATCTGCATAAGGTAAAGTTAAGCACCTTTGCTGCTCTGTTCAGACCTTGCCTCGGCTCTGTGTGAATTGCCATACTATGCAAGGTCTATGTCAGTCAAATGAACTATGAAATGCTGGAGTCTAGTTTACATAGGACATGCCTATATATTGCAGTACTTGGATGTGGCCCCAGACAACTGAGCAGCAAGCCTTCCTGCTGAGCTGCATGCCCTTGCATTTGAAGGAAGCAAGGGCTTTCTGAATCAGGTTCCCCCATGTATAATGCATAGTCTGCAAGAAGAATATGAATCTCAACCTTTGTCTAAAGAGGCATAGAAAACGTGGATGCATCCAGGAAATAGTTTAACATACATAATTATGGATACAATCCTCTGATAAGTTTCATTCCATAGTCCAGGGTTTGACTCCGTCAGTCTCCTTTAACTTACTGTGTACCTCTGAGCAAATCATTTAACAAGACAGTAGTCCCTAGTTACCCTGGAAAAGAGGCATATGTGCCTAGTGGGTTTATATGGTCAGCAAATGCAGAAATAAAAGCATGGTTAATTGTATTGACACATAAAGGCATGTTGTTCACTTTAGGGAACATTATTGTAAAGGTGGAGCATGACTTAATCAGCCAATCAGAATGAAGTTAGGCCTGTAGTTGTAGCTGACAGACCTATCAAACAGATAAGAATGATGATAATTATGTGCTATCGACAGAGCTCCAGCTAACAGAAGGCATTTTGAAAACATGGATATAAAGAACATAACCTTCAAATGGGTGAGACTGAGCAGACGTTGAAGTTAGTGTGGTGAGAGTTCTTGATTTCTTAGTGGATGCATCTTCAGGTTGTAGGTATGTGTAAGTTTCATGAAAAGAAAGATGATTCAATGTTTGTAGCAGGAGAGGGGTGAACAGGTAATAGTTCGCAGTAGTGGAGTGTCAGGAATCAGTTGGTACAAGTAAGAGAAAAATACCTGTAACTATAAAAGTGAGAAGTACATGGAAAATGCCACAAAGGGAAATAACATGGAATAAAAATTGTTTAGAGTTTAGGGAGTTAATGAAATGCAGTTTGGTAAGACATTTTAGAGATCGGGCCATGAGAAATTTATTTAGGAACATGGTGTTCTGTTTTCATACAACTGCAACCAAAGAAACATTGAAAACTCTCATGTAACTGAGTTATAGCAAGATGTTTATTCAAGGAATGAAATTGCAAAGATAATTCCTAAGCAAAGGTTTGTGAAAACAGAGAAAATTATTTATGAAGGAAAGACTGAAGGGGGTGGAGCCTAGATGGCCAACTGGTAACAGCTTTTTTCTTGAGCTCCACATCAGTTACTACAAAACAGGAAAATTATTATTTAAAATTCTATTATCTGCTCTTTAAAAGTTGTACAAACTGTTTGAGAGCATTTAATCTACTAAATATCCAACTTTGGAGTGTTTACTTAAAAAAAATCCTGTCAAAATTGATGGTTATCTAGCTGAACAGAGATGAGCAATTCAAAATCTTCACATTCTGATTCCTCACTGAAAAAAGAGATCCAGTCTATAGCTACCACTCTACAAGAATTATCCTTAAAGATGGATAGATTCACTGATAACCTGGAAAGCTTAAAGTTAAACTGTCAACAACAAACTGATGTTTTGAAAGAGATCCTCCAGCAGCAACAAACAAAAATCCTGGACATTGAAACTTCGCTGAGTGATATAGATGGAAGACTCAAAGAAAATGAATCTCACTGTGAACTCATTCTGCAACAAAATAACTGGCTGATAAACAAAGTGGATGATGTTGAAAATAGAGAAAGAAGAACAGATATTCGAATTTTCGGTCTCCCTGAAAAAACAGAAGGAGAAGATATTACCTCTTTTTTAAATTCCTGGTTACCTGATTTTTTAGGCTTAAAGGAAGGTCTGTCCTATGGGATAGAAAGAGTGCATAGAGCCATTGGGAAACCTATTCCTTCTTCTCCAAATGCTTCACCAAGATCCATAGTTGTGAAGTTCCTTTCTTTCCTGGATAAAGAACGTATACTAAAAACAGCTTGGAGGAAAAGTCCCTTATCATTCAAAGGAAATCAAATAAGGTTTGACAATGACTATTCCATGAGAGTCCTGGAATTGAGAAAAAAACTCTTGGCCACTGGTAAAGTTGTTAAAACAAAATAAAATCAAGGCGCAGCTTGTCTACCCAGCCAAAATCAAAATTTTCTATCAAAATGAAGTGAGATCTTTCAATACTCTTGGATAAGCTGTCTCTTTTATCCAAAACAAAAACATTATTACAATCCCAGAAGGTATGGACTGGTCACCATCTACAACCCTTAAAAGATCATCTGAGAAAAATAATTGGATAGAAGTGAATAAGAAGAAATTAAAGGCTGGTCTTAAAAGTGTTGGACTTTCTAATTCTCTCAAAGATCAAACCAAATGATAAAATACTCATGGACAACTAAAAAAGTATGTATCACTAGTTATCAGTCTATGAACTCTATCTCAGTCATATTACAAATGAGAAATATAGCTTAAACTTATTTGTGTTTCTCTCTAATTGGAACAAAATTATTAGGAGTGTTTAATATATGTAGTTTTATTAGTTGCTGCACACATATGCTTATTTTTCCTTCGTAGAACTTAATATCTTTTTAACAAAGATAAAATGCTTATTATTTTGAGAATAAATAATATACATCAACAGAACTTGGTTCTGCATATACCTAACAGAGTATGTATTTAAATGAGTATTTTAAAATGTTTTGGTGAAATATACAGGTTAGATACAGCACAGATACTGCTTTCTAACAAACAGGTTTTTTTAAATATATTTCTTAATGTCTTTCAACAAGGACAAAAGTGATTATTTTTTTATGAAATTATAATATTTATTAACAGATCCCTGGTTTTGTATATATCTAACAGAGCACGTATTTGTGTAAGAAACTCAAAATGTTTCAGTGAAACACATGGATAAAACACAGTACAGATTCCTTTCTTCATTAAATGCCTTTTTTTTACTTAGAATCAACCTAGCGTTCCAGCATTCCAAGCTGACAGTTACTGATTCAGTACACAAAACAGCAGTCTTGAGCACTACCTTGATGTGAGAATAAATCACTTCCCCTTAAATACAATCACAGTCCCTTTATATAAAAGGCTAAATCCAATACAAGAGGGTTAAATACAGCACGGATACTGCTCTCTAAGATAGAAGTGGTTATTCCCTGGTTTTGTGTACATCTAATAGAATACGTATTTATGTAAGCAACTCAAATTGTTTTCACTGAAATAAGTGGACAAAACACAGCACAGATTCCCTTCACTATCAATGTTTTTTTTTTTTTTTACCTAGTTTCACCCTAGCATTTTAAAATTCCAAGCTGACAGTTTAATGTTTCACTACACGAAACAGCTGTCTTGAACACTGCCTTGATGAGACTCTCTTCCCTAGATAGACTTCCATTCATTCATTCATTCATATATACATCAGGACTTCAAGCAAAGTTCTTTGCAAAGGTGTTTGTTTTTTGGGGTAACTGAGCACCAAAGCTCTATAACAGGGAGAATCAGCAGTGAGTGGTCTGATTTATTATTTCACTTTAAGTCCATTTGCTGTCCAGGAAGGCAATAGCACCTACAGACACTGTCCCACTATTCCAGAGTGCTAATTTACTCTCAAAAATTGACATTGTTCCATCATCTTTAAAAACGGTATACATCACATATGTTTGTAGTTTAACAAAAAATAGCTTGTAGCACCCCAGCATCAGTTTTGTTTTACTCAAAGGCTTGTGGTGCTTTTTACCCCCTTCTGCTCAATATGCAAACTGTTCCTTTTTGCATTATACAATTATTCTATGTTCTGATACTGATGGACACGTGTTTTGGTGGATGGCACAATGTCCTTGGGTCCCCAGCTAGTGATAACGAGCACATATTTTGCACCATGTCACTATCCCAGTCATTCAAATTAGCCAACAGATACCTCAATTATCTGTCTCAGCAATATGGGGTAATTCTCCTCGTTCAGAGTATGTGGGATGGGCAAAGTTGTTTGGTGAAATGCTCCATTACCAGTGATAAGACCCTCACTGACGCTTACCAAACATTTTGCCAGGAAGGCTCTCAGAACAGCACTAACAAAGAGTGGTTCAACTGAAACTGGCGTCCAGATCTTCTCCAACTCGCCTGGAATCTGGAAGTGAACGCACAACTCTGTAGTGATGCAGCTGGAACCAGCTGGGCTCATAAACATGTCAGAAGGGTCAAAAGAGCTGTTGGAGAGAAAACCAAACCTGTTAACATGCTGGAGGAAAGTTCTTCTGTTGGCAGTGATGTAACGGAGGAGTCAGGTCAAAGAAGGACTAAAAGGAGACTGACATTTCCCAGGACCCTGTGGTGTGGAGCCCGTACTTCAGCAACAAACTTCACTGAGCTGGGTATGTTCAGGGAGACAGACAAGTGCTGCCAGAAACATGACCACTACAAACACATGATTCATTCTTTTGACTATGGTTATGGAGTTTTTAACTACAAACTACACACCATCTCCCTCTGCAGTTGTGATTTCAGGTTTAAACAATGCCTCTTGAATCAGAATGACACAGTTTCTACTATTGTGGGTGTTACTTACTTTAACATCTTACAGGTCCCCTGCTTTGTCCTCAACAAAAAGAAAAAAAAAAATGGGGTCCAGGGAAGTAAATAGTGTGGGAAGAAATAGCCAGGGAATTGTTATGGCTAGGCTTGTATAGGCCCTAGAGCCGATAGCCTAGTACCACCCTATAAACCTATGAACACTTGCAATTCCTTTATATTTGTGGTTAAATACAATGCAAGAGAGGTTGGTTTTGGTTGTAAACCGAAAGTGAAGTGGGTTATGTGTAACTTTTTTTTTCCTGCTTAGCGAGGAGTTTGAGCGGTGTACATGGTTTGCCTGTATGGTTGCATAAACATTCATTGATTGCATTCTTGAAGAAATTAATAGAGAAACTAAATAGAATTAATCTGAGAGATACTTTGGGGTTGTAGTAATTTAGGGATGAAAAGAGACAGCACTAAGCTAAACTTTTCCCTGACAGTTGTATCATAGAAATGAGGGCGGGGTTATACAAAGTAATAATGACCTCATTGTATGGTCTTTGTAATTACAGGCATTTAAAAGGAAAGATAAACCAAACAAACTGATAACCTGACTTCACATAATTATTTTAACAAAGATTCACTCATATCACTATCTTTTATGGAACGAATATATGACAAAACATATGCTGTTTTTAAATAGTATGAACTACTGGTATTAAAATGCATGACTTAAACAATTAATGCTTCAGCATTTTAAATGGATTGTTTAATGATTCCTTTCATATAGCACTAGACTCAAATATCGATTTGAATAGGGAAATGTTTCCACTCTATACATATGCACATCTGGAAAAAACTCTAAACCAGTTACAAGTGGCATCCCACAAGGCTCAGTCCTGGGACCTCTCTTGTTCGGTATATATTTCTCCGAGCTGGCCAAGTTCGCAGATGACTGCAAACTGGGTGCCATAATCGACTCTCTGGCTGACACAAGCATCCTCCAAAAGGGTCTCACAGAGATGGATAACTGGTGCCAGAGCCATGGCCTAAAGCTAAATGCCAAAAAGTGCATAGTCATCTCCTTTGAGAAAAACAAAGTGCCCACAAATTACCACATAGGTGGTAATCCATTAAGTACAGAAGAAGTAATTAGGGACTTGGGGACCCAAGTAGATAGCAATCTCTCCTTTGAAAATCACGTTGCCAAAGTGGTTAGAAAGACCTTCTATATAGCCCACCTTATCATGAAAGGGTTCACATCTAGATCAAGAGAGGTCATTTTGCCCCTCTACTCATCACTTATCAGGCCCATAATTGAATACAGTGCCCCATTTGGGATGTGCCTTACCCGACACCTGCAGCAACTGGAAAGACCCCAAAAGTACCTCACCAAGAGGATCAAGGGACTCCAACAGATGCCCTATGCAGTGCGGCTAAAGAAACTCCAGCTCTACTCAGTTGCATACCGCCTACTCAGAGGCCATCTGTGTCTGACGTATAAAGCCTTGACCAACCCAGAATTTATGGACATGCTTTACCTCAGAAAATCCAAATCCCTTAGAGCTACATGCTACAGGGACTTGAACCTCAGCACAGAAATAAATAGGACATGCTGGAGGGACAGATTCATATCCCAGAGGCTCCCCTCACTCTGGAACAAAATCCCAATCCATGTTAGGCAGAGCCCCTCACTGACCCTCTTCAAGAGAAATCTTGACGAGTGGATGGGAGATCGTAAGTTTACCCCAGGGATCTCTTTTGTGTCCCTGCTTGACAGAGGTACAGTTAACTAACCTTTAAAGGGCTACCTTCTGTGACCTACTATGCAGAGGCACAGTCAACTAATCTAAAAGGGTGGCGAAAGCCAAACACACTCTGGCTAGGCTTATAAATGCCCTAGGGCAGATATCCTAGTATCAACCTATGAACCTATGAAAAATGAGACTTGTTATGGCTGCAAACTGGAAATTGCAATAAGCTTATATATAGTTATTTTTTTTTGGGGGGGGGCAGTTGAATAGAATATATTGTTACAATTGTCAAATTGACTTAATGCTCAAAAGTTGCTGGCACAGAGCAGAAAATCTTTAATTGACATTAGACATTAATAAATCTAAGCAGGGCAACATTATTTAATAATTACCTCACTGCATGATCAGCAAAGCTTAAAGACATTTAAAAGAATAGTTAAAATATGATATATAATATAAATAGTAGGATTCCTCATATCCTTATTATAACCAATATACTAATATCATACTTCTTTGTCTATGATAAATACACTGCTCAGTTAATGAAAATTGTTGTGTACACAGAGTGGTTTAAATTAATGAACAGTTTGATCTTGCAATCATCTTCAACTGCAAACAATTGACTGTCTAGTATAATAAAGTAACAACCACTCTAAACATGGTATTTCCATTCTTAAATCAGGAAAGTGAAGCCAGAGTGCTTCATTAGAGGTCTGGCCCTAAATATTAGGTGGTTATGCCTGTAAAAATATAAATTAAATTCTTGTTACTATAGTGTGGAAAATAGTTCTGGGTCACAGTTGGGTAAGGACCATATTGTAACTGAATGCTTCTTCATTACCCTCTGTAGCAGACCTATGGCATAACTGCACCTTACCTCTACAAAATGACATAAAGCCTCTAATTTATTACACTTCTTTTTGTGTGACATACCTAAGAACATATAATAGTAAAAACTCACGCAACTAAATGTTGAGCTACAGCCGCAGGAAGGAAAACTGTATGAATCTTTATCTTTCCTTGCAGTTTCTCCTAATGATAAGAGAGATAAATGTTTTTGTCATATTTAACTTTAACACTATGACTCTAAGCTTGGTAAAGAAAATATATCTACATTTCTGTTGCCATGGATGTACTTGATGAAATAGTAATTATCAGAAAATGCAATGAATCTGATGTCTGAACTGTGTTGCTTCATAAAAAATGAATATGGGATAATGTGTTAACAACTGAGTTGCACTGAGAAAAGTTAAAATATTATTGCTTAAGGTGTTAGAAGTGTAACAACAATTGCCTAAAGATAAATGTTAAAGCTATTCCACATCTCTAAACGTGATCTGAGGAAAAGAAAGGCACAGAGAAAAAAATAAAGGGGTAAGAGTAAAGATAAGAGGAAAAAAGGGGAAAGGGAAAGGAAGAAGAGGAAATAAAATATAAGGTTTTATATAGGTAGTCATAATTAGACTCACAACACTTCTAGACTAGAATTGGATTGACAGAGGTTTTACTATTCATTGTAAGTCATGTGACTAAAATTAGTCTAGTGAAAAGTGAAATGTATCTAAATAATTCTTAATCCATCAGCATGTTTAATCTTACTGTTATTACTATAAACTGGCGTAAATGTTGAATTATTAATTTTAATGATTATCCTAACTAATGCAAAAATAGTCTTTGTGTTTTATCAAGTCAAATAGAAATGGTTAAATATATAATTATTGTTTGAATTATTTTTTTTTTATTGATAAACATTCTCATACATATTCACTGTCAAGTTGTAAAATTCTCACCCTGGGAAGAATACTTATGGTAATGAAGAATAGTTTCTTTCTCAAACAGCATTTTATTAGTAAAACTTAAAGTATACTTATTAAAATCAAAATATTTTATTACATCAATATTGCTGTTTTCTCATACAAATACAATTATAAAATGTTACATAGAATATATATTCTGTAGCCTCAAGTTGGGAAATTTTGTTTAAGTCTTTGGGAAGATGATTAATCTGTCTGGATATTCTTATCCTATCAGATTAGGAATGGATTACATTCCATGTCAGTTAAAGGATTTACTGAAGTTTAATTACTTTTTCAAAAACATTTTTTTTCTTTTACAGACCTCAATCTAAATTCATAACACATCAATCAATGGGAATTAGTAATTTGTCAATAAAAAACAATTTCTTCAAAAAGGGTTTTACAAGACTAAAATATTGTAAACACTTGCTATCATATCCTTTTATCACTCTTAACCTTTGAGTAAAGAAGATGGATTTAACCTTTCTTTCTTTGAATGTTATTCGGTTTAAACAACCTGAGGAAAAGGTTAAATTTGCTAAAATATTAAATAAAGCACAAGTAGTTTTTTTACAAGAAACTCACTTTAAAGCGGATGATAGCTTTATTTGGAATACAAATGAATACTTAAAATTATCCAATTCTTCATATACTAAAAAAACTAGAGGGGTCTTAACGTTATGGAAAAAAATATTATCTCCCCCCAAATCATTTACAATTATGAAGATAAAGAGAGTCTTCTATCAATAATAATAATAATAATAAAATTAAGTAACAGAATTTGGACATTAGTAAATGCCTACTGGTTTCCTGGAATTGGAGTTAAAACAGTAAAAAAGCACTTAGAACTTTTGAAAGAATATTAAAGGTAGTTTAATTCTAGGGGGAGATTTCAATTGTTTGCTAAGTGATTCAGAAACTTCTAATAAAAGACCTTTCTGTATTACCTCTATAGGAAAATGTCTTAAAAAATGGGCAGATAATTTACAATTATGTGATTTATTTTATCTCAAAAATGATAATTCACTAGAATTTTCTCACTGTGACTTTAGATATAAGACCCAGACTAGAATTGATAAAACTTTTATATCCCAAGAACTAAAAACAAAAATACCATACTTTACAATAATTCCATGCCCTATATCTGATCACAATGCACTCATTTTTAATCTCCAAACAGATTTTAAGAAATTGTCCTTCACCAAAAAAATGTCAGATTATATTACTAAATTAAAGCAGTTTAAACCTTGGCTAGACATAGAAATACATTTTTTTCTAGACATTAACCTAACTAGCAAGGTAAATGTAGTATTTCTATGGGAGTCCTTAAAAGCCTATCTATATGGAAAATTATTACATGGTTTAATAATAAAACAAAAGAATGGGAATTTGAATTATCTAACATACAAAAGCAAATTGTATTAATAAACAATGATAATACTAAAGCTTTTTTCAAATAAGAAAAAAGAAATTGAATCTTTAAATAAAAATATAATGATATTTTAACTCACAAAACGAATCTAGCTTTAGAAAAAACTAAAATTAAACTCATATTCCATTTCCCCAAAGTACATGCATAATCTAGCAATGAGAGTAAAAAGACAGTCAGTTGAACATAATATTACAAGTATAACTCATGAAGGAAGGAATAATAAAAAAGTTTCTGATATAAGCAATGTTCTAGATGCCTTCAAGTATCATTTGTCAGAACAATATAGAAACAAAGATATTCAACAGAGTATTAAAGACCATGACCTAGACTTTTCTAAATTAAAAAGCTTAACAGAAAACTTAATTAATGAAATTCAAAAGCAAATTTCCCTAAAGGAAATCAATGAAAAGATTAAAGAAAGCAAAAACAACAAATCACCAGGAATAGATGGTATTACTAATAAAATATATAAGCTTTTACCATCCTCGGCTATATCAGTTCTACATAAAGCTTTAAATGAATTGTACTAACAAGGCACAATTCCACCTTCATGGAGATATTCATTAATTACTCCTATACTAAAACAAAACAAAGATTCTCTCTTATGTAGTTCATATAGACCAATCTCATTGATAAATAATGATTATAAAATTTTAATTTCCATTTTAGTTAATAGATTCAAGAAATCATTAACACACCTCATTACAGAAGATCAAACAGGATTTATTTATAATAGGCATACTCAATATAACATTCAAATAATGTTGACCATCATAGACTTATTAAATAGGGATAATCAAGAAGCTCTTATAATCAAACTTGACACTGAGTAGGCCTTTGACTCCCTGAACTGGAATTTTCTTTTTAAAATTCTTGAATCATATAAATTTCCTACCCAGTTCATTAACTTTATAAAAAATGTTTATAACAATAATTTAGCTTATGTAAAGTTAGGACTATTTACATCTGAGACTATTGAAATTACTAGGGGTACCAAACAAGGATGTCCAATGTCTCCGGTCTTATTTGCATTAGCAGTAGAACTTTTTTCCTTGGAAATTCAATCTAACACTAAAATTAAAGGATATATATAATCAATTTGAAACTAAAATACTATTTGCAGATGATATCTTACTAACTTTAATGAACTAAGAAGAATCTTTACAAGAATTAGAATTATTAGTTAAAAAAATTTACGATATCTCAGGGCTTAAAATTAGTAGTTCTAAATCCAATCATATACTGTTAAATAAAAAAAAATTCAATGATAACACTAAGTCTACCATGAGTGAAATAGATGGGAAACAATCTCTTCTTTAAAATATTTAGTGATTGTACTATGTGATTATATAGAATTAACTTTACATATGAATTATAATAACACCGGGAGTACAGTAAAAGCTCTTACATCAAACTGGAATAAATTACATTTAAATTTTGAAGATAGACTACAGCTAATTAAAATTATTTTGTTACCAAAAATAAATTACATTCCTATATTACCAAATAAAAATATTTTAAGAGAAATAAATAGAATCCTTTTAAAATTCTTATGGTACCCAAAGAAAAATAGAATAGCTTTATCAAATCATATTAGACTATGGGAGTTGGCAGGAATAAATTGTCCTGACTTAGAATCCTATATTAAAGCTTCTAATCTCAAAACAATATTAAATTGGATTGAGCCAAAATTTTCTTCAGCATGTAAATCCTTACATGCAACCATTATCCTAAATGAAAACAAATTAATAAAAAAAATTACAATTAAATGATCTGAGCAATACATTTTGGCATGCACTTTGTGTAAATTTACAATATAATGTTGTTAAATCCACAAATCTAAATTATATAAATTATATCTACAATACTTTTAGATGTTTTGTTAACAACAATATCAATATTAAAATATGGATACAACTATTATACCCCTTTAAAATTACAAAACACTTTTTTTAATAATATCAGTGCAGATATTCTTAGAATTTGGGAAACGAAAAAAAATACATGCTGGTATCATTGTATAATTAACTTAGTTACTCTTGATGCAAAAAATTTAATAGAAACATTTAATTTATCAGAATCAGATTGGTTAGCTCTTAACAGTATATTTCCATTTACTCATGATTTATGCAGAACAATAAATAACTCTTCCTTTACATCCACACCTAAATTTATAACTCTTATGCATGAAATACTACATGGAGAACTTAGATGGAAAAATTTAATTTCAAAACTCTATAAAGTCATAATTAAATATAAAACCACTCCTAATCAGAAGTTTTGGAACTTTATTACCAGGGATTATACATTATCTTTAACTTCTGAAAATAAAGCTAACCTCCTACATTCCATTAAATTAACTTCTAATTTACAAATATGGAGAATTTTCTCCTGGAAAATTCTGCATACACCCGTAATAGAATTGCCAAATTTAATCTTTCTAAAGAGGTAACATGTTGTAGATGCTCTTTAAAATGTAAGGCTGATTGGCTTCATATCTTTTATAAATGTTCTTTCATTAAAAAAATTTGGAAAGACATTGGAAATTTCCTTCAGGCTATCTTTGGTGATTGCTTTATATTATCAGAATCTTTGAATTTTTTGAATATAAATGATTCCATTATAATGAATAACAAAAATAAATATCTTTGGAAAATTTTGGCAGTAGCCCAAAAATGCATCACAAGAAGACGGTCCTCCATTCCAACTGTTGGAGAATTCATGACTCTACTGGACGAAGTAACATCAATGGAAATAAAAGTAAAAGAACTAAGAATTTATCCTAGAAAATGGATTAATAATCCTTGGGAAAAGGTTTTCTCACTTATTAAGACAATGAATCCAGACACAACTCCATTGAATTGATCAATCTAGAAGCAAGAACTATTTGAATATTGTATAACCACTTTTATTGTTTACATTTTTTGCTATTCTCATTTCTTCTGCCTGAGGCCTTTGTAAGTGTTGTACATAGTTTATGATTATTTGTCATCAAATTGTAATTTATTCTGTTTTCTAAATTGTTATTGGAAAATCAAATACAAACTTTGAGCAAAAGGAAAGACTGAAAATGAGGCATTCCATGATGTCTCGAATAATACATTACATTCTGTTGTACTGTTCTCAATAGACTGCTAAATTAAAGCTCTTTATCTCTCATTATAACATTCTCTGTTCTTTTGTGTTTCATTCTTTTGTGTTTCAGTGGCAAATGGCATCACAGTAAGAAGCATTTTTTGTTGCATAAACTCTATTTGCATCAACAGTTAGAGGTGTATCTGTCGGAAGAATCAGTAACTGAAACAGAAAGTCTGAACGAGGTTTCATCATTCAAAGATATACTGTAAGTCAGCAGAACAGAGTTTGTTAGTCACAGTTGAATTAAACTAAAATTAATTATTAGAATGAAGTTAGCTGAAAAATATTTCCTGAATAACAGACTACCAGAGCATATGCCTTCACAGGTATAGGACTCAGGGGAGGCTCATGGTACTGACTGCTGGGCTGCAGCCCCTCCAATTAAAAAAAAACATAACTCAAATACTTTATTTCTATTTATTTTTTATTTTTTTATTTAAAATAAAACATAGTCATTGTCCTTGTATCAGGGAATTGAAACTCCACATATACTAGTGCACCTGCACAGAGTTCTACTTTCTGTTTAAAAAAAGCTTACTTGGCATGGCTGTTTTGCAAAACAGCCCAGAGTTGGACTAAAGCTAAACCATCTTCCTTCATTTTAGAAATGTTGAAACACTGTTTCTGGGGAAGCTGACTGGGATGCTATATGAAGCAGTGTGTGCTACTTCCAAATGGTTCAGGCTGCCTCAGCTAAACCAGAGGCATCCTGAAAAAGTGAAAGAAGTGGATGGGGACCTGGAAATATAAGTGTGAGAGAAATTGGTTATGTGTTTTTAGTTAGAGTTGGATTTATTTTTTTAACATTACTATGGATGCAACCCAGGACCATAAGTACGTGTGTGTGTGTGTGTGTGTGTGTGTGTGTGTGTGTGTGTGTGTGTGTGTGTGTGTGTGTGTGTGTGTGTGTGCAAGGGGGGTTACAACAGGCTGCTGCACTCTATGGTCCTGACATCAGCAAAATGAAATAAATTCTGGGACATTATTTGTGCATTTATTCATTCATTTGGTTGTAGAGATCTGTGGTATGCACAGATATATAAGTGCCTGTGACTGAGGTCACATTTTTGTGTGAATGTATGTGAGTATGTGTTGTGTATACAGATGGTGTTGCAATGGGTTGCATTGTGTGGTTCTGAAAGTAGCAAGCTGAGATAAATTCCTGGGAGATTATTTATATATGTATTCATTCATTTGATCAGAAGCAGAGGTCTGAGATATACACAGTCATATAGATGACTGTAATTGACATCACATCAATGTGCAAGGAATGAATTGGATTGTACTGTATAGTTCTGAGGAACAGCAAGCTGAAATACATTCTTGGGCCTTTATTTATATTTTTATTTATTCATTTGATCCCAAGCAGAGATCTGAGATGTACATAGTCATGCAACTGGCTGTAATTGTGGTGAAGTGTGTGTGTGTGTGTGTGTGTGTGTGTGTGTGTGTGTGTGTGTGTGTGTGTGTGTGTGTGTGTGTGTGTGTGTGTGTGTGCACATGTGTGTAGGTATGGATATGTCTGGTGGGATATGCAGTGGGTTGCATTGTATAGTTTTGAAATCAGCAAGCTAAAAAACATTTCTAGGCTGTTATTTATGCATTTATTCATTAATTTGATGATAAGCAGAGATCTTTGGTAGACACAATTATACACATGATTGGCCTTTGGTAGACACAATCATACACGTGATTGCCATTGTGGTCACATCTGTATGTGGGATGGGTTGCAGTGGGGTCAATGTATATGGTTCTGAGAGAGATGAGTTGAAATACATTCCGGGGCCATTATTTATGTTTTTATTCATAAATTCATTCTGCGGACAAGCAGAGATCTGAAGTCATTCAAGAGTGTGTGCGTGTGTGTGTGTGTGTGTGTGTGTGTGTGTGTGTGTGTGTGTGTGTGTGTGTGTGTGTGTGTGTGTGTGTGTGTGTGTGTGTGTGTGTGTGTGTGTGTGTGTGTGTGTGTGTGTGTGTGTTTGCATATGGATGGTTGCTATGAGATGTATTGATGTATTGTATTATTTTGACAGCAACAAGCTGAAATAAATTCCTGCTCCACTAGTTACATATTTTTGATTCACTTGACTCCAAAGACGATCTGAGATGTAGGCATTCATAAAAGTGGCATTGTACACAGTAAGTACCTGTCTGTGGTGGCCGAGGCAGGATATATATAACATCTGATTATTGGCACAGTAAGTAGCTGTGCATCTCACAGCACCTAGTTCTCTGGATGTGTTTATGGTTGTCTCTCCCTGTCTCTGTGTCAGCTTTATCTAGATTCTCTGATTTTTCCTCTAGACCCTCCTCTATATAATGTATATTTGTGGCCATTTGTGCTTTTACTTTCATAACACTATAGGGGTACACGGGGGGGGGTATCTTTTTGGGGAGTAGAGAGGTAGACATTAGTCCCAGATAGAATATGTCCTTGCAAGCATTTGTCTCACTATTTTATTGGGAAATACTATTTTTTCAACTCTGACCATTAAGATATGGACAGAATTTTTTTTTTTGTGAAATCAAAAATAAGTCTAAATTTCTTTCCTTAGTCATGATTGTTGTTTAGGCTATCATTTGATCAAAAGATTAGAAAAAACCTCTGAGATACACCTCAGATCAACAATAGCCCATGACTTCAGGGGGCTTAGTGTCCCTTAGACTCCTGGATTAATTCACTTACATCTTCCACCCATTTATAGTGCAGCCTTGACCAATTAAAGTGCATTGTAAAGGTAGAGGAAAAACTAAAAGGTAACATAAACTGTAGGAAAGAAAAGTAAGACAAAAGGTAGAAAAAAAAAACAAATAAGAAAGAAATTAACTTTATGGATGGTGTGGTGCCATGTTGGGGGAAAATGGGGGATGCACTTGGGTTGCAGGATGACCAGTGTGTAACAGAGAGGCCCCATGCTGTACTTTGTCTAGGGCTCCACTTTACCTAAGTCTGGCCATGCTGATCACAACAGACATTTGAAACGTATATAGCTAATAAAGCAGCTATAATAAGTGGGTTCTGAGAAAGTCTGCTAATCTGTTGTATGATCACATGTAAATGGGCATTGACCAACCACACTATAGTCTCACCTCATTCCAATTAGCCACATTTATTCAGTTTTGGTTTGCATCTCACCCATTGGATTGAAGTTGCCAGCTACCATTGGTAACACATCCCTCACAATTGCTTACTAAAATAAAACCCAAGGCTGCACAAAATTCTGAATCAAAACATCTATGTTTGGAAATATATGGGGTGACCATCCATTGACAGTCATCTGTAGTTCATTGAAGTACATTTCTGCAATACACAGAGGTGCCCTTCATTCTTCTTCTTCTTCTTTTTTTTTTTACTTAATGCAAATAATCTTGTAATAATCAGGTCATCAACATCCCATCTCAGCACTGAAGTAGAATTTCAAAATAAAATAAACAAGTTATTAAACTAGCTGCAAAAGAAGCAACTGTTACTTACTGAAGTAAAAAGCAGGTAACTCTAACAGAAGAATTATTTATTTATTTATTTAATTAACCCTTTGCTGACTGGGTTCATCTCAATAGGTTAGTAGCCTCTTTTCAGGGGAGAACCAAGTTGATGCAGCTGGAAGAACAAAAATGTACTGTAAACTTTACTAAAAAGAAGAAAGGTTTATTGTTCAGATAAGAATGAAGAAATAAGAAATAATAGACAGAGTTTGTTTAGGATAATTTAAAAGATGAAAAAGATATGATAAAGTATTTGCTAGGTGTTATATATGTGAATGTTAACAGAGGAACAATTAGATATATGGGACAGCTGAAAACGTCTTTTTTGTGGGGATTTAAATCATCTGCTAAATGAGTGTAAAAGTAAGATGTAATCAATGCAGGAAATAAGGTAAAGGTCATATGATGAACAAGTATAAAGAGGAATGTAGAATATATAAAAGTGAATGGCATTTTATGTGTTTATAAAAACAATAAGCAATATAATGTTGAGCATCATGATAAAGAAAGTATAGTAATATCTGAAAGTAATGAGGAAGTAGGAGGAAAGGAGAAAAAATGTGTTAATGAAAAATAGGCTGAAATAATAAAAGACTTAAATAAAATGTTATATTTCAAGAAGATGAAGCTAACTACTGATAGTGATAAAAATGAAGAAGAAATTAAAAGAGATAAGTCAGATGTATGGAAACAGTGTAAAGGATGTTAGGAAAAGAAAATTGATAGGTGCTGGAGTAAGGCTGAGAAAAAGAAGATTTAAAAATACATCAACAAGGTTTAAAAAGAAAGGTAAGGAGCAGTTTTAGATATGTTTAATTTAATGAAAATAGTGAAAAGTCTGATTCTGACGATTCTGAGGATCAAGGAATAGTTCTCTATAAACTCCAGATAATATTCAGTTGGGAAAGAATAAAAAATAAGAAAACAAACATTTAAAATGCTTCCCTTAAACATAAAAAAGAAGAAAAAGTAATAATTTTAGAGCACTTTAAATATATGTGAATAATATTATTAATGTTGTATGAAGGATAGGGATATTGGAATGGTATACTAAATATGATTTAGATATTGTTCTTATAGAGGATATAAGATTCCTGACAAGTGAAGAAAGATTTCAAACTGAAAAAAATGTGAGGTGGAAAAATAATATGGAATTTTAGGGAGTTAATATTGTTCTGGAATGGCTGTATTATGTTAAAAACAGTAAATATATCTGATGTAATTAGGTAAAGATGGGAAGGTTAGCTGTTGTGGATGGAAAGCAGAGAGAGTCTCTTTTCATTGTGAGGAGGAACTTTTTTTGCTGCTGCATTTTCTGCTTCTGTTGCTTGTATGGAGGTAGCTAGGAGAAGCTGCACAGTAATAGAAACAGAAGAGAGTTGTTTTGTTGGTGATAGCAGTGTAGTTATGTCAGTTGGACAGAAACCTGTTGTAAAACAATTGAATGGTACAAATAGTCAGCATCTAGCTGACATTATACCTTTTGATTTTGAAGAAGTTGTAACTGAAATTGCTTCTGGAGGTTTGTCTGATGAAAACTGGTTGGTTTATTGAAGAAATGTGCTCCTAGAGAAGAGTCTAAGATTTCATAGTCAGATATCATGGAAAAGGTTTTCAGGATACACAGTGAGTTGGGTGGAAAGGAAATGAGTCATGAGTAGGATGGACACAAGGTTAGAGGTGGGATGCAGTCTGGAAAATTGTACACTGATGAAGTTGCAAGAACAAAAGGTAGTGTAAAATTTATTAAAAAGAAAAAAGTTTCTTGTTTGAAAAAGAACAAAGAAAAATGAAATAATAGATATTTGTTTAGAATAATTTAGTGCTACCTTTCAGTTTTGAACCAAAATACATTATATCCTTGATTCATTTGGGGAAAGAGACATTTTGTGACTTAACATTTCAGACTGAATACTTAATGGAACGATTTTTGTTTAATTATGAAAAAAGAAAGACTGTTATACATGGAACAGATTTATATTTTCAGCAAGGAACTTGATTAAAAATGTGTTTGTTCAATTTTGTGCTGATGAAATTGAGTTAAAAGATGGTAAAACATATTTTTAATGGATGTGGTGTTCAGTTTCTGATGTTGTAAAAGTTAAAGATGAAAGGGGTATTTGGAATGGGGGGTGGCTCCTATTTTAAAATATGAAAAAGATGTGATAAAGCATTTACCAAGTGTTACATATGTAGATGGTAAAAGAGGAACAATTAGGCATAAATGAGTGTACAAATGTAAGATGTAATCAATGCAGGGGAAAAAATGTAAAGGTTGTGTGATGAACAAGTGTAAAAAGCAATGTAGAATATGTAAAAGTGAAGGGCATTTTTAATTTGATTGTAAACTAAATTAGCAAGATAATGGTAAGCATTATGATGATGACGAAAGTACTGTAATATCTGAAAGTAATGATGAAATAGGGGAAAAAGGAAAAAATGTGTTAATGAAAAAGAGGATGAAGTAATAAAATATGACTTAGGTAAAAATGTCATATTTCAAGAGGATGAAGGAAACCATAACGATAGTGTTGATAATTAAGAAGAAATTGAAAGTGATAAGTCTGATGTTTGTGAATGGAGTGTAAAAGATGTTAGGAAAATAACTTTGATAATTGCTAGTGTCTATCCATCCATCTATCACCCCCTTTTCTAATTTTTGTACATGGGGTTGGGGTGTCACTTCACCAGTGACAATCATCTATAGCAAAGGTTTACATTGCTGGGTGGCTAGCCGTGTCATGGAGGTGCTAGAATAAGGGTGAGAAAAAGAAGATTTAAAAATACATCACCAAAGATAAAAAAAAAAGGTATGGAACAGTTTTTAGAAAAATGTTAGTAAAAATTGGATTCTGAGGATCAAGGAATAATTCTACATAAACTCTGAAAAATATTGAATTGGGGAAAGAAAAAAAAATAAGAAAAATATAAACTAATTCCCTTAAACTTACAAAGAAGGAAAATTAATGGCTTTAGAACACTTTCGATAAATGTGAATAGTATTAATAATATTGTAAAATGATGGGGATACTGGAATGGTATGCTAAATGTGATTAGATAGTATTCTTATAGAGGATATAAGATTCTTGATAAATGAAGAAAGAATGCAAACAGAAAAATTGTGGTGTGGAAAAATAGTATGGAATTTGGGAAGTGAATATTATTCTGGAGTGGCTGTATTTTGTAAAAAATCAGTAAACATATTTCATGTAATATCGACAAAGATCGTAAGATTAGCTGTTGTAAATGTGAGTGGGCAGAATCACTTTTCATTCTAAGGGGCAACATTTGTGTTGCTGCACTTCCTGTTTCTGTTTCTGCTACAGAGGTAGCTAGGAGAAGCTATGTAGTAATGAAGGTAGAAGACAGTTGTCTTTGTGATAGTGTGTGTGGTTCTGCCAGATGGACAGAAAAATGTTGAAAAGTGAGTGAATAGTACAAATAGTTAGCATCTAGCTTACATTAAACATGATGATTTTGAAGAAGTTGTAACAAAAATTGATTCTGGAGGTTTGTCCAATGAAAAACTGGCTGGTTTCTTGAACAAAGGTTATCCTAGACAAGAGTTTGAGATTTCATAGTTGGACATGATGGAAAAGGTTTTCAGAATGGACAGTGAGTTAGATGTAAAGAAAATGAGTCATGAATTGGATAGACACAAGGTTACAGGTGGGATGCAATCTGGAAAATTCTATGTTGATGAAGCTGAAATAACAAAAGACACTGTAAACTTTATTGAAAAGAGAAAACATTTTTGTTTTGAAAAGAGAAAAAGTTTCTTGTTCAGATAAGAAGGAAGAAATAATGGATATTTTGTTTGGGATAATTTAGTGTTACCTTTGGGTTTTGAAGCAAAATACATTGGATCCTTGATTTACTTGGGGAAAGAGACATTTTGTGACTTAACATTTCAGACTAAAGACTTAATGGAAACATTTTTGTTTAATTGTAAAAAAAGAGGGACTGTTATCCATGGAATGAATTTATGATTTTAGGCAAGGGACTGGATTAAAGAAGTGTTTGTTCAATTTTTTACTGATGAAATTGAGTTAAAGGATGTTAAAAATATTTTAACCTATGTGTTATTCAGTTTCTAATATTGTGAAAGTTAAAGATGAAAGGGGTATTTGGAATGGTGGTGGGAAGTGGATTTTTTTTTTAAATATGTAAAGATGTGATAAATTATTTTCCAAGTGTGTTTATATATATATATATATATATATATATATATATATATATATATATATATATACACATGGCAACAGAGGAACAATTGGGTATATGAAACGGTTGAAAATTTTTTTTGTGGGGATTTTAATCATCTAATAAATGGGTGTACAAAAGTAAGATATAATCAATGCAGGAAAAATGTAAAGGTCATATGACAAACATATGTAAAAAGGAATGTAAAATATGTAAAAGAGAATGGCATTTTTGATTTGATTGTAAAAACAATAAGCAATATAATGTTGAGCATAATGATGAAAAAGTATTGTATTATCTGAAAGTAATGATGAAGTAGGGTAAAAAAGGGAAAAATGTATTAATGAAAAAGATAAAGTAATAAAAGATGATTTAGATAAAAATGTTACATTTCAAGATGATGAAGATAAGTGTGCTGATAGTGTTGAAAATGAAGAAGAAAATGTTGGTAAGGATGGGAAGCTTAACTGTTGTAGATGTGAGGTAGAGAGAATACATTTATAGAATTATAGTAGTGTCTGCATATAAAAATGACAAGGAAAGAGAGAATCTGTGTCATTAATATTAGCTCATGTGGCAGTTAACATGAAAATTATTATTACAAGGGACTTTCACTGTGATTTAAGGCGAGCATGTAAAAAGAAAGAGAAAGATGTTAAAAAAACACAAGATGCGATAAAATATGGTAAGTTAGCCGTGGGAAATACAAGTCAATGGAGTTACAGAACAGAGCCAATTGGATCTGAAATTGGTTATTTTATACTATTGGAAGGTTTGGATGTAACAGATGATACAGTGGAGACAGATTTCTTGGATTTAGCATTATGGATGGAGATGATGGAATAAATGGATTATATTAAAATAGGAAAGGGAATAAAAAGAATTAATGAGAAATTATGAGATGAATTTTGAGAAGGAAGCATTATATAATTATAGACATATCATATAACCATGAAGGACATTTATAAAAATGTGGTCTACATGATGGATTGAATTTAAAAAGAAGTATAAAAAGTGTTTTTTCCCCAGTGGCAAGATAATTAAAGAAAGGAAAGGACAGCGAAGTATTGAAAGATGCATAGAAATGTATTGGAGAATTTAGAGATAAATACAACAGAGTATTATGATATTAAAAAGGAAATATATAAAATAAATTGAGAGAAATATAAGACAACTGTTTAAGCAGAATTAGTATTTACAAGAGAGAAGGGAAGAGGAGTCTGCATATTTGAGTAAAATAGTACATGATTATATTAGCATAATGAGGGGAATAAAAAATGTAAAAGGAAAGATAAAAAGAACATAACAGCAAATTATGAGAAGTGTAGTACAGCATGTAGAAAATATGTATAAGTGCAAAAATAAAGAAAATAAGAGAGAGAATGGAAAGTTTAAAAAAATCAAGGATGGGTAAAGGAAGAATTTGAAAAAAGAAATTACTATTAGTGAAGTGAATCAAGTACTTGGGAAAGTAAATGTTGATTCAGTATCAGGTCCAGCTGGTATAAGGTATGAAATATATATAAGAAACTAAGGGACTGGCAAAGACAGTATTTTGTAAATGTCCACAAAAACATCCAACAGACCACTCAATGGCTAAAGATTTTGTTAAAAGTTCAAAAGAATTTATTTGGTGAGCACTTTCGTGGTGTGGGTACACCACGTCATCAGACCTGGAGGAGAAGAAAGATGTGCTGGAAGGCAAGACTGGTCTACATTGCCTTCCAGCACATCTTTCTTCTCCTCCAGGTCTGATGAAGTGGTGTACCCACACCATGAAAGCACTCACCAAAAAATTCTTTTGAACTTTTAACAAAATCTTTAGCCTGTTCTACTGACTACGACTTGCCTTGTGTTTGAGTATTTTGTAAATGTTTTGAATGAATGGTTGAAAGAAGGTTTGTTTATGAAGAGTTATGTAGTGGGATATTAAAATGTATAATGAAGAAAGATGAAAAGAATGAAACAAAAAAATGGAGGCTTATCACATTAAATAATACAGATTATATTTTATGACAATAATACAAAGTAGAATGGAGGGAAGGATGAAAACCATTATGGAATAAAGTATATATGGTATAAAAAGGAAAATATGCCAGGAATTATTACTGGTGGTTAAAAACTGTGGATGATATTATAAGTAAATGTGAATATGGTAACTTATGGTAAGTTATATTAGGAAGGCATTTGATACAGTAGAAAGATATGCTTTGTGGAATATTGTGGAAACAATGGAATAGGTAATGGAATTAGGAGAGTGTGTATATCAGCATATCAAAATAATAGCGTGAGAGTGTTAGTGAATGCGTGGGTGCATGAAAAAATATGCATGAATTGTGGTATAAGTATGTCCCAAGAGTGGGATATTGTTTGCATTAGTAATGAACGCTATAGTGAGTGAAGTAGTTTACAAATGGAAGATGCTAGATATGTGATGCAAGAAGAAGTGGTGATTCCAATAGTTTTGGCACATGCAGAATAAAATATGGATTAGAGAACCATTGGTTTGTCTGAATGGATGTTTAAAGGAAATTGAAATGACCTTTAATAAAGATAAAAGTAAGGGTTTGGGTGCTGTTGTGAAAAATGGAGGGATGTTTTTTTTAATGAATGAACTATCTTTGTTGGGGATAAAATTTGGGAAAAATGATGTAGTTATGAGGTAGTGGGAGAGTTTGATAAAAGAAAAGAAAGAAATATAACTTATGTAGAGAACTTATAGATTAGCATTTAAGAAAAAGATTTAGCTGTTGAAATCTGTTTTAAATGTAAAAATAGCATACGTCAAATGTTTATATTATCCCAGAAAAATATGAAAAAGAAATTGTGCAGTTAGTGTTTTGTTTCATATTGGGTTCAAGAAGAAACACACTAAAAAAAGGTGTGCTCTATATGAGTGAAGATGAAGGGGGATTGGGGTGATTGAATCCAGTTGCTTATTCTGTTTTTTTAAACTAGTATAGAGCATTAAGGTAGGTAAATGAAGAGAATGTGAAATTAGCAGTGAAAAGGTTCAAATATAGGTAAAATGGGAGTTGATAAGTATAAGAAAAATAGATAAAAATTATATAAATGAAATTAAAAATTATCAAGAAAAATACTAATATGGAAAATGACAATTGATGATATAAAGAGACTAGAAGAACATTGTATAATAATGTGATGAAACAATATCATTATGTAAATCCATAGGAAAATTTATCAGAAGAAGTCATAAAAGCTATTAAAGTAAGAAAAAATGTGGTGTAATAAGATTCTACAGTGACAGGATTTCCTCTGGAGACTGATAATAAACAAGTTACTGGTAAATGGGCATATGCCATTTAAAAAGAAACTTGAAAGACTGTGTTTATTTTGTGGGCAGGAAGAGAAAACAGAACATGTTTTTTGAAATGTAAAAGAGTGCTTAAACTCTGGAAAAAATTGTGTGAAGAAAATATTTTTGAGAATTTTAATAACGTAAACCATACAGATATGAATGTGATTATGTATGGCCATTATAAAAACATGAAGAAAGAATATGTGAGAAGGGTAGATAAACATTTATTTTATGTAATATGCATTAGTTGAAACAAAAATTATGTGTATATAGGAATGTGTAGATATATACCTGTAAATGTATATATTTTGTATATATGTAAATAATGTTTAGTTTATTTTGTGTTTATTAAAGGATGCCTACTCTTTTGAATAGATTCTGTGAGATCTTTTACATCCACCTGAGCTATCACCAAATCAAACAAATGGGACTCTGATTTAACTTATTACATCTGAGTGATGTCTCCAGGTTTTTCACTAGCCATACAGATGTTTTTTTTTTATTTATTTCTATTTGCTGTGTTGTTGTACATCTGCAGTTAACTCCTACTGATGCCTCAACGAATCAAACATTGTTTGTTCATATTTGCACCTATAATTCCAAAACCATGCAATGTACAACATTTTAAAATATTTCATCTTAAAGCTTGCACAATGGCAAATTAAACTGCATTAATATTTGACCTCTGTCTAGTGCAGGTAAAGAGATATTAACTGTTGTTTTTATGATATTTATATATATATATATATATATATATATATAATTTTCAAATTTTTTCTATATATCTCAACAACCAAGTAACACAGACAGAACTCCTTAGCCTCATATGAAAGTTCTAATCTAGATGAATAAAATGCTGATGACGCTATGTGTGGAACTTGAGTGGCTGTTGAGATATTTTAAGTTGTTTATAAAATATTACATATGTAATAGTTACTGTGTTTACTGTGACTTATAAAATCCCATTTAATACCTAGAACCCTAAAGAATACTACCACTTTAAAAATAGTTTGTGCTGAAGGGTTTGCCATTTATAATTCTTATACTTCTTTAATAACTCACATGGTTCCAGAGATATGAACATTTGATTGAAATGTGAGGACACAATTTGATTCTGTCCAAACGCTTAGGCTCCACCTATTGGAATTTACAGTGCAAACTTCTTAATCTCCATTGGAGTGAATGAGTTAATGTCTCTTCTGAAGGATGACACACTCAGGAGTGTAGCATCCCTCTTATGCTGCACTGCTTGACAGCAATCGATCTACCTGGGGTGGGAACAGAACCACAGCCTTCTGCACCAAAGTTGAAAGTGATACCTGTTGTGCCACTGACACATTATTTTTAATAGTAGACACTCATTCCTTTCTTCAAATATCTGGGCATTTGGCTTGATCCCTAACTGTCTGTGAATGCTTATCTTCATTATCTTAAGAGCAAAATCAATGCAACACTCTTTGGATGCTGAAAGTTATCAATTTTATTTATTTCAAAAGATAGTGCAGCTAATCGTAAAGGTATTTTGCAAGCCCAGTTAGAGCATAGCCTGTAACTAGTTGCCAATTCATTCTCTAAAAATCTGCATGACCATTAATATCTTTCCTAGTAGAAACTGCAGATTTATTCTCATTTCACCCAAAAGAGAACACTATTGCATTACACTGAAAAGGACAAACTAGTTTTCTCTTAAAGGAAATGTCTACCATCTCCTGCAGTTTAACTCATCTCTTAGGTTTATTTTGTTCCTGCAATATGATTCCACATTGTTTAGGTACAAACAACCTGCCTGCATTTTGTAAAATGTTCATTCCTTTACCTTTGAATCAAAGGAATGGAAAACTTCCTCACCTTTTTTAATCTTAATATTTCACATTCTTTGGCAGAGGAGTTTGCCTCCACCTACATAACGTACAATAGGCAAAGGGAAATCTGCAGTATTTCCTTTCCGGTACTCCCACAATCTTACACAGGTAATCAGTCTTGCTGATGTCATCAACTAGTATTGAAAATGGGCATAATGTTATGAAGATGTTTTCCTCTGCCTTTGTTGCAGAGAGGAAGTAAAATGGTAGTAGTGCACATAGCTAATAGGCTGCAACCTGTCCCATTTTCTGCAGGATAGTCCTGATTTAGGCTTTTCTATCCTGCGGGGCAAAAACATGAAAAATGGCAAAAGTCTTGATATTTTAAAAGAAAAATATATTTTCCAACTTTTTTTTAAATGTCACAGAGAACTGTGATACATTTAAACCATTAATATCATACAACCAGTGTGAGTGGCACACCAAGTAGCACAATTGCCTTGGGTGTAGAAGGCTCTGCATTATATTCCCACACCAGGTAGATCAATTACTGAGACTGCAGTACAGTATAAGAGGGTGCTGCACTCCTGAGTGTGGTGTCCTTTGAATGAGATGTTAAAAACTGAGGCCCCATTTGTTTGAACTTGTGTTAGGTTTGGTAGCACCTATCAAAAAGAGCAAGGATCCTTTATTTATATACAGTAATAACTAATTTACAACATATTTACATATTTCAAAAATTTACAAATCTACAAATATATACAAATCTTTTATACACATTCATAATTTCCTTTACAATCAAACTACATTTTCATTCCTATTATAAGCCCACTCCTTTTTCAATAACCAACACCTTGTTTTACTTAATATTGTTGCTAAAATCCATTTATCATTCAACATAATTTCATGTATTCTTTCATTCCATATAACCCATATGACATAAAATAACTTTTTATCTATTGTTTTAACATATTCTTTACTTTTATTCTTATAATAATATCCATATGTGATCATGTCTATGTTTATTTTAGATACTTCTTTTATAGCTTCAAAAATCTTCTTTGCATAGTTTCCCTGTAACATTTTTACTCTTTTAAATTTCAAAAAAACACATGTAACATAGTTACTTCTTCTTTCAATTTCTTTTTATATGGCATATTTCATTTTAGTGGGAATTTATCTATTACCAGGCTCCACAGCAAATCTTGACATTCTACTTTCTGATTATAGCATTTTCTTCTTATTTTTACAGCTTTTTTTCATCTATTAGATTTTCCCATGGTTTTACATAATAATATAATCATTACAGTCTTATACCATACTTTTCTATCTTTTTCTATATCATCAGTTTTTATTTTCCACAAAAATACTTTTTTCTTGGTAACATTTTATTCCTTCATGTATACACTCTTTTTTTCTTTTTCCCTTTTTTACCATACCCCAAAATTGATCATACTTATATTTAGACAGTTTTACTACTAATATATCATTGTTTTCAAATATCCACTTTACTACTTTGTACAAATTTAATTAAGCAACATATACTACTAGGTTAATTAACCCTAAACCTCATTCCTCTTTATTTACATACAAACTCCTCCTTTTATTAGGTTTAATCTAGACCCCATATAAATGAAAACATATCTGTAATAATTCATTTTCAAATACTGTTGGCAACATTTGCTAAGTATGCTATTTTCCCAGCAGTACTGAATTTATCAAATAAGCTTTTTTTCTGAATGAAAATGTATATGTTCTCCAGAAAAGGCAGGTTTGTTTTATTTCTTCTGTTTTTTTTTTCTCATTTATTTCTAATTTCTACTTTATCTTTATTCCCAAATTGTATACCAACACAGAAATTTGATTCACTGTAAAATGTATACCCCTATCTTTCCTACATCACCAAACTTTTAATTTTCCCTTTATTTAAAGCCATCACTATCACCTATAGACATTCATTTTTAAATTATTACTTCTTTTATCCAAATTTTGTTTTTTGCAATTATTATTTCATCTGCATATGTTAACAGAACCAGAATTCTTAAACCTTCAGGTGGTATATACACCACCTGTTTCATTTTGAAATTTATTTCACATACCATCACATTCATATCTAATGTAAAGAGTATACAACTCATTGAACATTCCTGTCTTACACCACATGTACCTCTTGGTTTAACTAGCCATTTGCAAGTATTTATACTTTATTATTACTAGACACGGATATGCATAATTTCTCATTTTTCTTACTTATGTTATATTCTTTCATTATTACCCATAAGATTTCATATCCAGTTGTATCAAATGCTTTAGTAAGGTCTACAATCATGAGTTTTGCTTATTCTTTTCTGTTCATATCATCCACAATTTTTCTATCTTTAATAATTTTTGACAGCCCTTCCCCTTTATACAATATATACTATCTTCCATAATATTTTCAATTTTAGTTTCAAATCTCTTTTGTATTATTTTCATAAAGATCTTATAATCATTATTATTCAATACTATCATTCTCCAGTTTTTTGTCTTTTATCTTCCCTCCATATGAATGTAAGTATTCCATTACATAATTCTTTATACATAAAATCTTAATTTAACCATTCATTCAAAATCTTTAAATTTTTTTTTTGTTTGTTTTTGCTGGTTCCTTAAATTTTTTATACATTTCATACCATATTCCATCTGGTTCTGCAGCTGAGTCTATATTTACTTGTCCTAATACTTTATCTAACTCATTTAATGACATTTCCTTTTCCAACTCTTTAATCTCTTTTTCTGTTGACTTTTTTACTTTTCATGTTTTCCCTACCTTCTTTTTTCTTTAAAAATTTCTTGTACATATTGTACTACACTATTCATAATCTTTCCATGAGTTCTTTCTATTTTTCCTTTTACATTTTTTTTTCTCTCATTGCACTACCATCTTCTTTTACTAATCTGCTTAAATAACTCGATACTTCTCTTTTTCCTTGTAAACATATCTTTATTTAACAATTATTGTATTTTTTCTTGATTTCAGGTAATCATTTTTCTTTGTCAAAGTACTTTCTATCATTATTTTCTAAATCAGGGGAGTCAAACACATGGCCTGTGGGCCGCATGTGGCCCAACACACTCCCACATGTAACCCATGGCACACCCGCTGCTCCAGTCCCAGAGTCAGCCTGCCCTCCTGTACACAGCAGGACCACCAACCGAGCAACCTTACACAAAACCACAACTCATCACACTTTTATCCTCTCAACATTTCAAACCAAATCCGTTTGAATACATGCATTCACTCACTCCGATTGCTCACCCATACAGTCTCTTCAGTATTCATACATGCATTCACTCACTAACTCACTATGATTGCACACCCACACAGTCTTCAGCATTCATACATGCATTCACTCACTCACTCACTCACTCACTCACTCACTCACTCACTCACTCACTCACTCACTCACCCAGATCACACATCCACACCTTCTCTTCAACATTCAGACATGCATTCCCTCACTCACTCCGATCGCACACCCACACAGTCTCTTCAGCATTCACACATCCATTCACTTATGCACTCACTCACTCTGATCGCACACCCACACAGTCTCTTCAGCATTCATACATGCATTCACTCACTCACTCTGGTCGCACACCCACACAGTCTCTTCAGCATTAATTTATTTTATTTTACATTTGTTTACCATGCTAGTCCGACTGGATACATGTTAATTTTCAACAGAGACCCAGGAAGAAAATCTCCAAAAAGCACATTCAACAAACTGTTACATTTTTACAGTTTAAAACACAAAATAAACTCAAATAAAAAGATTTGTACACAGATATAAATAAACACAACAAACAGAGATACACAAACAAATTATTACATTTTACTCAGATGGAAAATTCTAGACAGTCTTTTTAAGAATGATAGGATATTGAATGCCTAGTAGGCTAACCTGGAAGTAGATCCAATGAGATCATAGGATATATAAGCTAAGAAACAAAGTGTAGGCAGAAGTCCTTCATGTGCACATGAGTGATGGTTAGAGTTAGTCTGGATTAGGACAAGGATATATCCATCATTTTTTAAAGTACTGAATCAGACTTTTCTTGAACTGAGGTAGAGAGAGTTCAGATGTAAGATTAGCAGGGAGAGAATTCCAAGTTTTGCCAACAGAGTTAGCAAATAGAGATTCTCTGGCTGTGTTGTTGGATTTGAGAGTTTGAACTATTTGTCTTTCAGATGAATGAAGTGCACTAAGGTTACTGTAGGAGGTGATGAGGTTTTTAAGTAGGGCTGTATTATCTGGTTGGAAGAGGATCTTCTGTGCAGTGTTGGTTAACCTGAAGTAGGTTAGGCCGTTCAAGCCACCCTAGTAAATTTAGGTTATGACAGTGATGAGTTCTGTATGCTCATACATGTTCATACATGCATTCACTCAGTCACTCACTCCAATCACACACCCACACAGTCACTTCAGCATTCAGACATGCATTCACTCACTCCAATAGCTCACCCACACAGTCTCTTCATTGCCAACCCTATCCCAAACATACCTCTCACCTGTCAGGAATTTCTCAGAATGCCCAGATTTAAATAATACTATACCTTCACTGCCATGCTGCTGCATTCATAAAGGTAAATGAATAGCATCATCTGTCTTGTTTTAGTATCAGATGTACAGCACCTATATACTGATAATGTGCAGTGCATTTTTTCTGTCTCCATTATTTTGCAGCACAGCTATCTGTCCTTGATTTTTCATTAGCATTTTCTGCCTCATATTTTGGTATTTTCTTCATAAATCTGTAGTTTTCTCATAAATCATTGAGAGTTAGTCAATCCTGTTGGGGGGGGGGGGGTCAAAAGGCCCATGATAGGCAGTAAGTGCAGCAAATCAGTGTCTCCAAAATCACTAGTGTGGGATAGGCAGAAAACATCCCACAAATTGAAATGTAGACTTGTTTTAAAAAATAAGGGGGTACTTGTGGTCAATGTAGTGACCACTCCTGTGCTTTTGATTGAATTGCAGCAGGTTTTGGTTATTGTTTTGGGTAGCTGTCACTGAACAATCTGTCTTTGAGTAGTAGTCTTGCTTTGTCAGTTGGAGTGTTAGATTGAATATATATAAATATATGTAAAAATACTTTGAATACCTTCATCATGTTTTTTAAAAAAAAAAAAAAAAAGAACAGTTAATGAAGAACATTGTGTGGTGCAGGAAAAGTTGAAAACCTTGTACTTTTTTGCTGAAGTGAATGGAAAACCATCTTCTTTGATATGTAAGCAAAACATAGCTGTGGCAATAGAATATAACATTTGCAGGCATTACACAAGTATTCACGGTTTGAAGTATGAGGAATATAGTGGAAAGATGCATGAAGGAAAAGTTAAGGAGTTAGAATAGTCACTCAAAAAGCAGCAGTTATGGTCTAAATGCGTTCATCAAGCTAGTGATGCTGTTGTTTGGGCAAGTTATAGGATTGCACAAGAAATAGCTATGTCATCAAAGCCTTTTTTGGTGGGGGACTTTATAAAGAATGTATGTTGGTGGCCACAGAAGATATTTGCCCTTAAAAATGTCAAGCATTTGTAAACATAAGCCTTTCAAGAAATATAGTTGTAGATAGAATTAATAAATTATCAGAAAATCTTAACAATTAACTCAAAAATTTGCTAAACTTGTAACATTTTCTGTAGCAACTGATGAAAGTACAGATGTAAGTGGCACAGGACAACTTGCAGTTTATATACGTGGTGTAGATGACAATATGCAGGTAACTGAAAAATTTGTGAAACTGTTACCAATGAAAGGAACAACAATGGGGGATAATATGTTTGTGAGTTTAATACAAAAACTGTGAGTCTAGCTACAGATGGAGCACCTCAAATGGTTGATAGAAAAGCTGACGTGGCAACAAAGTTAAAGGAAAAACCACTAGCTATGAACTCATGTTCAAATTTACAGTGTCTATTGCATAATTCACAGAGAAGTGCTTTGTAGCAAAACATTGAAGATGGATCGCATCATGGATGTTGTTATTAAAGCAGTGAACTTCACACAGACAGTTCAACAGCTTACAGGAGGAAATTCACACTCATGGTCTGTCATATCACATTGATGTTCATTGGTTAAGCTGAGGATTTGTGCTAAAGTGCTTTTATGAATTAAGAAGTGAAATGCAGAGGTTTATGCATGAGAAAGGAAGGGATGTGCAGGAATTGAAAGACAATGAATGGGTTCAAGATAGAACAGAAACTTGCATTGCCTAAATGCAAGGCTGCAAGGTTGCAAAAAATTGGTGACACATTTATATGACTCTATTTGTGCCTTTGAGTTGAAGCTTAAACCTTTTTAACACCAACTAGAAGCAAGTAATACTGCACACTTTCCAACTCTGATGTCCCTGCAAGACACACCTGAGTTGCATGGTGATATCAGCACCAAGAACTACTGGACCAAGGTTTCCAAGTTAGTGAGTGAGTTCTGAGAAAGATTTGTAGACTTTAAAACCATGAGAAGGATTTTTCTATTTTCCGCAACCCTTTCTCTCTTAGTGCTGATGAGGTACTAGAACAGTTTCAGTTAGAACTAATTGAGCTCTAGTGTAATTTAGAGTTGAGGGATAAGTTTTTAATTGTTGATATTGGCACATTTTATCAGTATGTTGGGCTAACATATCCCCAAATTAAATGTTTGGCCTCAAAGATTATGTCAATGTTCAGCAGTATCTATGTCTGTGAACAACTCTTTTTTTTGATGAACTTGAACAAGTCTTGACACAGCTCTCAACTTACTGAACATCTCAACTCAACCCTGAAGGTCACCATTGCTTAATCCTTACTGCCAAACATTGATGAACTTGTGCAGGTCAAGAGGTGCCATGTTTCTGGGAGCAGTAGTACCAGGAATTAAGGTAAATAACTTGATTTTTTGGCTAAATTGACCTTTCTTTATTATTATTATTATTATTATTACATTACTCGCCTAATAAGTGGTCTCAATCTGATAATTACCTGGCCAGAGTACTGTATATTCTGATGAAATGCAGCCCCGCTGGGGTAAATTAGTTTGACAACCCTGTTTTAAATAATCAAATACATTGTTATATCTTCTTTTATATTTTTCTTTCCCTACTGTTCTCACATCATATTTTCACTGTAAAAAACATTTGTATATTTTCTTTAAATATCATCCACCATTCAGACCATTTTTTATAAAATGTTCTCATAGTAATATGATCTTTCCATAACTGTGTTACTGCTCTCTTTCCTTCTTTGCTCCATGCTTTCTCATTTATCCTTTTTATTACTTTGTCTATTTTTATGTATTCCTTGTTTTCCTTTATCTCTAGACATATTGCAAGATGATCAGAAAATCCAGTTTCAGCTACCTCCCTTTCTCCTATAACTAAATCTTCTTATACTACAAAATAATCTACTTCACTTCATTATAAACCCCTTTTATAAGTCCATGACTTTTTGTCCCAAAATTTTAACTTACCACATATTATAACTTCTAACATTTTTCTTATATTATTTCCTTCCTTTAAATGCTTGCCTCTTAAATCACAAAGTCTCCTGTTATTATAATATTCATATTTATTACTACACATTCTAAAATCTGATGAAATAATATTTCCCTTTCTTTACAATTAGTAAAAGCATATAATGTTATAATTATGTATACTTGTTCTTTCCATTTTAAATCTACAATGGTTAATCTTCTAATTTTTGTTAAAGATACATCTAATATCTTTAGTGTATTTCTACAGGATATAGCTATTCTAGAACATCTCTCATTTCCTAAATTCTAGATTATCTTTCCTTACCATAGTTTCTCTGCAATCTTTCTTCATTTGTTAAAAATCTTGTGTCTTCTAATATAATTACATCTACATCATACGTATTACACCACTCCAAAATCCCTAGTCTTCTTACTATATTCTTAATACTATTAACATTTACAGAAAGCACTCTAAAATTCTCATATCCCTTTTCCTTAGATTCCTGGTTTCATAGGATCATAACCAATTACTAGGCTAGCTTTCTCAATAGGCCATTCTAAGCCTAGCCAAGTTACTCATCAAATGTGAGAATAAAACACTGTAGCTTGTGCCTATGAGTCAAACACCTTAACCATTATACTAAACCCCAATCATTAGCTGTCTATATTATTTTTCATCCATTTCCTTTTTTTTCTTTTGTACTTATTCCTTTACATTTTGTTTTTTCTGTGTTTTACCTTTTTACTAAAATTGTTTTTTCTTTTACTATATCCCAATTTCTGTCTTCATCATTTATTTCAAAACCTTCTTCTATGTCCTCTTTATTATTTTTCCTCATCTAATTTTCATTTAGTTCTACTACTTCTAAATTTTCTTTTCTTTGTTCATTTTCTTCTCTTTTTCTATTTTCTTACTCTTATTTCTTTTTTGCAAGACATCCATAAATGCCTAATTTTGTTACATGTATAACATTTCAATTCACATTTTTTGCATCATGTCCCATTTCCCCACAAATAGAACATTTTCTTTTGTCACAGTTACTGTCTCACTCTGCATCACCATTTCTTTAAGTAAATCATCCCACAACCCTCCTGACTGAAGGGTTATAATTATACAGCCATCATTTGCTGACTCATCTCCATCAATCAGATTTTTTTGAAACATCTGCTCAGAATTCTGCAATCATTCTCCATTCTCGATATTTGCTTTCTACTCCATTTCTTTCACCACTCCATTATCTCCTTCTCTTTACATCTGCCTCCCTGTTTCTCCAGGCCACCTCTGTGCCTGGAATGGAAATAGGAAGAGCTCCTGAAAAATGAGTCCCATTCACTTTAATGATGAGTAGAGGAAGTTCTCTGATGCCCTAGCCAAATTCCTCCTAGTAGTATTACTACCACCTGAGGTCTTTCCTGAAAAGAGGCTACTAGCCTAGTGGAACTAACTCAGTCAAATAAGGATAGATAGATAGATAGATAGATAGATAGATAGATAGATAGATAGATAGATAGATAGATAGATATAAAGTGGTATAATGTAAACCACGGTAATATAAACCAATATTGCACATCTATGAGTCTTTATTTTGTTAGTAAGATTAGAAGAAGATGAGAATAATTCTGTTTCCTTGTCTGATGGTATGGTTTGTCCTGCAAAATCTCAAGTTCAGTAAGAATGTCCCACTTTGGGCATCTATAAATGTGACAACCCTTACAGTAGACCACATTTTTTTGTATTGTGATCCACTTTTAAGAAGTATCTTTTTATGCAACTGTAACAGTTTGCAGGAAGTAGTTTTAGTCTGACATACACAGCTCAAATAACTGTTAATACTTCATGCTCAGTGGTAACGATTAGGGTTTTCCTGAATTGTCAGTATGCAAATGTAATATATGAAGGCATTTGTGCCTCAGTTTAAAAAGTCTTATAACAACACAAATTCAAGAACAGATTGTGTTTTTTTGTACTGTGTTTGTAACATCATTTTGAGGAAAATCACTGAATATATTTCACCAGCATTCAGAATTAAAAAAAAAAAAAAAAAAATGCTCACCTTCCTATCACAGACATTGGTAAACAGCAGTACCATTTCTTAGAAGATGCAATTAACAGCTCCTGGATTGCACTGATAGTGCTGACTCATCGGAAAGAATGTGGAATCAGGGTCTGTCAGTGCCTGGAAGACTACAGATAACTGACAATGATTACAAATGCTTGCAGTTTAGCTACTTTCTTTGGCTGGAGCTATACAAATGTTGTGAATAGCTTAAAACAGTCTCTGAGAGAAATGCATGTGATAGACACCATTCCGGTAAAAAATGCAAGCACTCCTGCTACAGAAGGTATGTAAGATGGCTAGTGACTCACACTATTTTTACTGTATGTCAATGGAATGGGAAGACAACATTACTTTCTAATGTCTAGCATGGCTTATATAAAGGGGACTTGATATAGATTCTGGGAAGGAGACATGAAAGCACTAAAGCAAGATCACATTCATATGGCATACTCCATATTGGCCATAATGTGGAAAACATATTACAATTTTATAAGAAGCACATACAGTGATTTTGATGAATTAAAATAGCTAAGAAAACAAATATACAATGAAAGAGCAAATTTTCATTTCCTAGGTGAAGTTTTCCTTCAAAGAACAGCCAGGCCTTCTCCTAATGACTCTGATTTTTAAAGTGATGAGGTGTACTTGGTCACTTTCCATGCTTTATCTATAGACTGGAGCTAACAAGCAAAGAAACAGATAGGCAAACAATAAATTAAATTATAAATTAATATGTTTTATTTGCTAAGAACCTGTTTAAATCAAATGGTACAAATTATGTCATCCTTTTGAAAGCGAGCAAATAGAAAGCCAGATCTGTCTAAGTAGAATATAGTCTTTATTATTAACCTCTAGGACTTATTTACTGTGCATGTTCTGCTTGGTGGATAAAACTTTCCCAGGCTGTAACTGCACATTCCCTTCCCAAAAAGGACTCTGTAACTCTATTTTCTAGATTTTTTCCACTACTAAACATATTCATATTATTCCAAATGACCCCAGGTTGTGTCTTCCCCCAAAAAAGCCTATAAATCATTCCTGTTTTGTTTTCAGTATAGTTGCTGTGAGTACAAGCTGGTATCCTTATTTCCACTCCTACTTAGTCCTTTTTCACATTTTGAGACTTTTCCTCAGTTTGTGTATGTTTTCCTTTTCTTAGGGTGGCATCTGGGTGCTTGACATTGGATCCCCCTCTGGAAGCCTGTCTGCCTTTCCTAATGTACACCCCTTTCTTGGCCCTAACGTTAGCTTTTTAGGCCCTACTTTTGCTCTGTGATGCTTGCTTAGCTTCACAATTGTCCTATTTTGCAACTGGTGCAAGTCTACCTGACACTGGATAGGCCAGTGTTGTCTAGGCCAATTCAGGGGTACCCAGTATGGGCTACTTGGACTCAGTGGGTTTGGGGGGATCTCTATCAGGTATCTTGGCACTGACTACCCCAGAAATTTGGTGGCTCAGTACAGGTTTTTCAGTCTGCTCCAATACAGGGCCTTTAGAGTTGCATCCCTGCACCCTTCAGCAGTGGTGCCAGGACTTTTGGTTTCAGGACAGCTAGCTTCTCTTTGAGGAATGCTTTCTTAATTGGATGTAGAGGGTTCCCCAGAGGGACCTAGAAAATGGACTAAAAAGATTCATCACATTGATCCTGCAAAGAAAGATGAAGACGGTGAATGGTCGATACCCCCAGCTTCACCTCTGGAGGACCCAAAGTTTACTGAAGTTTTACATATGAGGTAAAATGGTAAGTGGTTTCCGCAAGGCATATATTTATCAGATAAGAGACTACAGAATGCCTCAAGGACCCACCAGACATCCTCATGAATGCTCCCTCCACTTGTTGACATCATTGGAGGTGCAGTACAGGTTGTACAGGACAACCCATTTGCTATGGTTCAATATCCAAGAAATATAAAATAAGGTTTTTAGACTCTGCCCTTCTGTACTGTTTTGATGGAGATGCCTAAGCCAAATGTGACTATTTCTGAGGCTCCCCAGGGGAAGAATCCTGCTTCTCATTCACTGTGTCTCCATTCCCAAAAAGGGAATCCAGGTCACCCAATGGGCTGAGGAGATGGAATGCTGCATCATCAATACTGTATCTTGGGATACTGAATTATCTTATGTAGACACTCAATTTGTTTTAGCAGATAAAATACTGCATTCTGTCAAGGGTCTGCCTGGTTGGCTTGTCAGGGAGAAGCTTTGCGGCCAGGCTTCATCTTCAACAGTGAGTTGCCTCATGATGCAAGTTATGCTCACTGCCATGGGGGGTGGTGCTGTAAGGGCAGTGGGATCTGACATAGATGTGTGCCATACACCTAGTTTGTGCCTTATGTCTTTTGCTAATGACACTAAGGTGTCATTCAAGAATAAATCCTTTAAAGGGCCTTCACTGTTAAAGCCTGAAATTGATCAATATCACAAGGGCAAGAAGAAAGGGCAACCCCTTTCTGCCATTGGGGTGATGTTTCATCCTCTTCATTGCTCATTTTCCATGATACAAAGTAGTCAGCAAAAAACAATTTTTCAGCACACCTTGCAGCACTCAAAGGAGCTGGAGCTGGAAGTCACCATCACCCAGGAGCCAACAATGCAAGTGGTCCCAATATGGAGGGAGAGACAGCAATATCCCTTAGGAGGGTTTACAAGAAAGATTTACAGCATTCCTGAACTCCTGTCTGTCTCCTTCCAGACATAGGTAGAGTGAAGGTTCTCCCTACATTTCTCCCAGTGACACAAAATATCCAAGGAGAGGAAAATAAATAAGATTATCACCAATGGGCACATCATCCCATTCACTTGCTGGATAAAATTCCCATCTTTACCCTTGCTGGATGTGTCACCACATTAGAAGATACAGGTGAGGAAAGAGGTTCAACAGCTATTTACATAAAATGTCCCAGCAGAGCAAAGATAAGATATTACATCAAATTCTTCTCATTTCCCAGAAAGGCACAGGACCTCAAGTTCATTTTGAATCTCAGTGAGCCAAACACCTTCATTCCCAAAACTCCTTTGCATGGTCATACTGCAGTCCATCCTCCCATACCTATCGAGAGGAAACTGGATGTGCTCTTTGTATCTGCAGGACATTTACTTACACACAAAATTTCCAGAAAACTCTGGAAGTTTCTTCATTTCAGAAGAGAAGACAGCATTGGTCAGTTTACAGCCTTACAAGTTGGTCTCACCTCAGCCCCATTTGTGTTTGTTAAATGAACAGCAGTAATATCAGCTTATATTTGTCCACAGAGTATAAGAGTGTTACTCTACCTGGATGTCTGGCTTCTAGTGTCACATATCAGGGAGAGTTTCATCTAGCGCAGGAGTCTCTAGCTCAAATTGTTTCCCCAACTGGGAGAATGTAGTCAGTCTGCCAAAGTCACAGCTCCAATCCACACAGCACATTTTGTTTATTAGAACCATCATCAATACCATATCCTGCTTGTCTATCTGCCCTTTGGCAAAAAAGTAAGCAGTTTGATGACAATTCTATCCCTTTCTCAAAAAGCCAGATATCACCAGATCTCTGCCTTCAAGCACTGGGGCTCATGGCAGATAGGAGGTTTGCAGTGGATTATCTAGTTGCAATGTGGTCTCAGCTCAAGGATTTCTAGGAGTGGTTATCCAAAATTATCCAAACCTGTTGCCATGGTCTGCTTTTGGGACTGGAGCTGAACAACTTTCTTCAAACAAGACCCTTTGCCATTGTGGCACTTCTGCCACTGTAGATGCCACTCTGCTACGGTGGAGGACATTTTAGTGGGGCTGTGGTTTCAAACATGTGTTCTTCCCTGGATCATCCTTGTCCTGTTCTGGAGATGAAGGTGATTTTTCTAACCTTCTAGGCACTCCAGGACACTCTCTCTCCTGCAGTTTTATCCATTTAAGGAATATGGCTATATTCTGGTTGTTCTTGGGGTAACCAGCTCTCTTGCAGACATTGGTTTCTGGGGTCCTGTCAGTGGGAACTCAGGGCATTGCTCCTGAGATTATGATTCTGTGTCTGCAACTAGTTTATATCTGTGACCAACACCAAAATGTCAGAGAGCTTTCTCTCATTCCTCTGCGCAATGGATGGACAAGGAATGCATATGTCCAGGACTGGTCTAAGAGATGGCTTTGTGCTTTACTCCATGTTCTCTGATTATGCAATTCATACAGAAAGACAAGTATCACAGACAGGATCCTTCTTGGGCCCTTTTGTGGCCAAGATAGGTATGGTTCCAACACCTACTGGAATTTCAAGTGGAAACTCCACTCAGGCTGTCCCTCAAGAAGACTTTGCTGCCTCATCTTTCAGGGTGGCACACCTGAACCTTTGAATTCTAAGTATAGATTAGCTGGTATATGTTCACAAATAGGCAGAGATCAAACATTTTTTAAACACCTTTACTGAATTATCACTTGTGACATAGGTAAACTTACATTTATATAAAGGTACTCGAACCATATTAACAAGTTCACATTTACTAACATTATAAGACATATAACAATATATGTGATGTATAATCTAAGCAACATTACATAAATTATTCAGTTCTTGCCGTCTCTTAAACCTCATTCTTCCTCCAAAACATTTTGCTGTGTGTATTGTTCATACAATTTCCATTTTTTTCTATGTACTTTACTCCTACCTTTTTCTGAAGATCCCACTTTCTGTTCTTTTATCTCTATTGCAGTACTCACTATTTCAAATATACTTGGTTAAGATTTTGATTTCCATTTTCTACTAACTGCTATTTTGACAGCTGCCAGAATTAAACTTACTGAGGTCTTACTGTGTCTATGCAATTCAGATCCTATATCTCAGCTCAAAAGAAATCACTGCCTTACTTACAGTCATTTGCTCACCCAGTATTCCTGACAGAGTACTCTGCAGGGAATTATTAAAGTCTGCCAACTCATTACACTCCCAGAACATATGTTCCCAGTTACCTCTTTCTTCTCCATCACACTTCCAGCATTTGCCATCTACATGAGGAACATTTATTTGGAGTCTACTTGGGGTATAAAAGTATCTATGCAAACAATCCCTAGCAAAAATCTTAAATCTCCTAGATTTTATTGCATATTTGGAAGCCATACATATGCCCCCATTGTTTCTTGTGAATTATATACCTAATCCCTCTTCCCAATTTTTTTGATCTCTTCTGATTGATTCCTATAGTTATGGTGCAATATTTTATATGCCCTACTAATTATCCCTTTTTTAACAGCAACTTCTATTATAGATTCAATTAAAAACTCAACCAGGGCAGGTCTGTCATATAGGGTTTCTCTATCCCTTTCATTTTGTCTGTATTCTGGTACCAGTTCCTGATAGGGAAGACAATCACTAGCCAGCAATCTAAATATCTTCTTGGCCTCTTCCTATTCCATTACCTTTCCTTCTCTAATTATTTCTTCCCAATACATTGGTTCTTTTGCCAGCTTCCCCCCAGTAAATTTTAGCCCCCTCTTGTCTGTTCTTTGTACCCTTAATTATAGTTATCCCTATCAGCAAAATCTCATTGCTATATTCCCATTTTGGCTTAGTTATTCATAAACATTCTGCTAGTTTGTGAATATAATCTTCTGTATGACTGTTGTTATTCTACTTAAGGATCTGTGTCCAAAATCCCATGACTTACTTATTTCTTGAACTACTGCCCCTGCTTCAGCATCATTTTTTTCCACTTTGAATTGTAGCTTTCTGCTTGTGTTATGTATAAGAGCCTGAACTATGTAGTTCTAAAATATCCCTTCAAATCAGGTAATCCTAAACTTCCTTGTTCTGTTGGGAGGATCAGCTTATCCCATTTGACTCTTCCCCTCTTCCCCAAATAAAATCCTTCAGCTCTTTATTAATTACTTTCCACAGCTTCTCATCTGATTGATAAAAATATGCCTGCCCTGTGTATAAATCTAAAGGGACTAAAAACATTTTCCTACCTGTATCTTGCTATCCATATCCATAAGCAAGAGCTTCCAGTTTCTCAGTGTTTGTATTATCTTCTGTTTAGTCTGTTCCCACATATCCTTAGCTGCCATAACCAAATCCTTTTTAATCCAAACTCATACATGCTTCATTTTATCATATCCCTATAAATATGGGTATAGCTGGATGAATTCAAGTGTGGGTGCGAGGGCACTGGAGCCATAGGGCAAGGGGGAGTGTCCCCCCACTTTTACACTGCAAGACCATCTTGTTTCTTGGGGAAAAAAATAAAAATTAATGGCTAGCCTGATCCCAGCACTAAGCAACATAGGAAATTACCTTGGACCCCGTGGTGGGGGGTGTAACCTGGCCATGAGGCTTCAGCAATTAAAAAAATAAACTCTATGGTGGCAGCTATGAAGGCTGCCAGCCTAGCTAGATAGAATTTTGTAAATAATTCTATGTCATTGTAAATATTAATATAATCCACAGGCACATTTTTACAAATGTAAGAAAACTGTTATATGTTCTGAGCTTCAAAAATGTAACCACAGTGCACCCTGCTGGAAGAAAGCTGATAAATGAAGCATTTTGTGACTGTTTGATCTCAAGCTCGGAGACAGGATGTCTGGACTAAGACATTCTTTCTATTGTCTTAGGACAAAAGTTAATTACTAGGTTTTATATGTAAAGTGTCCTTTATTGCTGTGGTTTCCTGGCAGGTGCAAGACTACAAACAAATGTTAAAATTTAAGTTATTTGAGCCTGGGAAACTTCAGCAGAGGTGTCAAAAATGATGTAATGTGAAATGACTCGGCAGTAGTGGGCATCATCAATTTAAGACTATCTCATAGAGAAAGATTTGAGCATTTTGGATTTTGTCTGAAGCTGACAACTCACCAGCACTTGCTCTGTATGTAAGTAGTATTTAGAACAGTGATTTCTCTTAGAGTTAGATAGGAATTTAGCCAGATTAGCCTAGCTGTTTTCTATATTTAGGTCAGACTATCCTCCAATATTGTTTTAAAGTTCCTGTGATTTCTGAACTCTTGATTAGCAATGTGTTGAATTGATAAATTTGTCTTGTGTTTTTATTATTTATTATTAAATATTTTTAAACCTTTCAACTGTGGCTGTTTTGTGTAGAGATAATTTAAGCTCTAGAGTACTTGCATGTATTTAGTGATACTGTCCAAGCCACTTCAATAGTCTTTCTGCTCAGTCACACTTACTATTTGGATAACAGTAACGTTACACAGTGAAATTGGTCACCCTTTGGGAAAGGCCATATAGTAGCCGATAATAGTAGTTGATGGCAGTGATTTCTACCTTATCATCTGGAGAGAAGGGGGCATAGCTGGAGAACCTGTGCCATCCTTCTCCAGGAGTGTCTGTATGTTTGTATATAACTCATATCTCAACGTGTGTGTGTGTCAGACTTGGGCAGGGACACGAAGCACTAGTTGGACAGAGAGGGTGCTGGAAGTTTTGCCTTGACCACTAGGCTGAGATTTGTACCCTATAGCTGTGCCAGTGAGGAGTCTCACTGGGGATCTGGAAAGAAAGGGAGAAACCAGCCCCAGACTGACTGTGATGTCTGTGTGCTCTTAAGGGAAATGGTACATTACTGTGTGTGTACTTGTTATCCCCCCAATGTGCACGCCCCTCACTGGTGCTAATGGTGAGGATTGAGGCTCCTTGATTACTGGGCCAATGCATGTGCATCACAGCAGCATCTTTTTAAGAAGGACCCATGCGTCGTTCTCTTTAGAATGGTCCCGTACGTCTGTGCATGCATTCCGGTCTGCTTGCACAGTATAAAATACTGTACAGGTACTGCTTTTAAGGAGAAATTTCCAGTTGTTGCCTGAGTGTTTTCTGCTTCCAGGTAAGGAGAGTTTTCTGCCCAATCACATTTGTTGCTGCCTGAGTGTTTTTCCTGGTTCCTTTTTTTATTGCTGCCAGAGTCTGTTTTCTTTTTTCTGCTAGACCAGAAGTGTGTGTGTGTGTGTGTGTGTGTGTGTGTGTGTGTGTGTGTGTGTGTGTGTGTGTGTGTGTGTGTGTGTGTGTGTGTCTAAAATGCCCCAGTTAGATATATCTGGTGGTTAGTGTTACTCAGGCTCAAACCCTGTCCCTTGGGTACAAGAAACATGAGCCTGAATTCTCTACCCATACGACCACCACTTGTGATTCAAGGAGTTCCATCCATAGTTTTCAACTGTCCAGATTTTTACAAAATATTTGACTCATATTTTTGGTCTGTTCCTCTTAAAATTTGTGGTTTTCTGGCAAACCAGGGAGAACTGAATTCACTAAATAATGATAGTCCTTTAAGTTTTATTCTCCCTGTCTTTCAGGAAACACATGGTAACACAAAACACTTTATTTTAGCAACTTTCTACGATTATACAAACTATGTTTAAAATGTGTCCCAGGTTTTGGGCCTTTGCCCCCCCCCCACACACACACATACAAAAAATGTTGTCTTTTTCCAGATTTCATGTGATGCAAAGTTGAGAGATTTAGTTGAGTGTCAAGCTGAAAGCTTCAGGGGAAGAGAAGTTTAGTGCTGTTCATGCCAAATCTGTTTGCATTCTTAGTAGCACAACAGGTAGTATACTTGCTTTTGATGCAGATGCCTGTGGGTTCTACTCCCACAGTATGCAGATGGATTGCTGATACTATACTGTGTTGTACTTTAAAGGGAGTGGATGCTATAGTCCTCTGAATGTCTTTCTTTGGAGGAGTTACCTAGTAACTATGAACCTGTTATCAGTTTGCCATCCATTTCCTATTGCAATATTACTAGCTTATCATTTTTTTAATGTAACATAGACAATTCTTCAAGGGCAACAGACACTTTTATTTGTAGATGAAACAATGAAATATAAAGTTCTTTACTAGCGGCAACCTCTTCATTAATTACAGATCCCTTTAATGTGGAATTATTTAGCTGGCTATTACTTCTGCAGAGATTGTGCATATTTACTGATATTGCTGGATTGTAATGACAGAAGTTTCAGTAGACTTTGATGAATGAAATGTTATGGATTGGGCAGTTTTGTCATTATTGGTTCACAAATTTTGTTTCATTGCTTACTGGAAAAATGTTCAAAACAATAAATTTAAAACATGCTCTAACAAGTATGCTGCATTATACAAGGAATATAATTTAATACAATCAGGAAGGTGAATCAAAGAACGCATATGCGTATGCATGGCCCTAAAAATGTGTAAGAAGCCTATGGTTTGAAAACAGCCCAGAGGCAAGCTTAGTCCTCCACTGGCCAGATGCAAAATGAGTGTGGGTTTTCATGCTGTTTCAATGAATGTGAGTTTCAAGGGCAGAGAAGTTTACTGCTCATGCTAAGTCTCTTTTCATTGTACGACTGTATTGTTTGCTTAGCAAATGGCTCAGTGTTTGTGCTATTTTATTACAATATCTGTAATCATTGTAGAAGTGAATAAGAAAACGGTATGCATTCAGGTTTGAATGGTGTTTATAGTAATTGAGGAGAAATAGCCAAGTAATGGAACACTGGAGTGGCTGGGGAGGGCAGTGCTGCTGGAGCATTAGGAGGGTGCTGCAAGGAGGCCCCAGTCTATTACCCTGCCTAGAGCCTCATTTAGCCATGATCAGCTCTGGTATTTATTTATTTATTCTATTTTATTTTATTTTACATTTGTTGACCGGGATAGTCCGACTGGATACATGTCCATTTTCAGCGGAGGCCTGGGGAGAAAAGCTCCAAAGGAAGTAATACAGGCAAAACTGACATAGTACACACTAAAGAACAATTACAAACAATTTAAACACAGTCTAATAGCCACACAGAGTGTAGGTTATATAATCTAACATGCACTATTTACTATAAAATGATCAGAAGTTGGAATGAAACAATCAAGTGTCAGTTGTAAAAATAAGTACTTTCTTTCCTTTATTGTCAAACGCAGAATGAAAGTGCTTATTATTTTTTACAACTGACACTTTGTTGTTTCATTCCACCTTCTGATAGCTTATGTTTTTTCACTATTTAATAATTAGCAATAATTAATAACAGTCATATTGCTGAGCATGTCAGTACAGTTCTGTGGATTGTGGACCTCAACTGAAGTGGCAGCAGCCCACCCAAATACATTCTAGGCAGTCATTTATGAAGTAACAGTAGAAATGAGGGTGATCATGGTGATGATAAAATAAGACAATGCAGGCAAGAAACTGGAATAACGTTGCTGTTACTGTGTTTGCAGAAGTTAATACAGTTTCTTCCTTGCCTTAACTCATTTTTTTTCATTAATGCAAGTTGGCCCCAGTTTTGTTAGATTTTTAAAGTAATGCCAAAAACATTGATTTATTTAAAAGAATAATAAAAAATGCAGTATGATATTTATTCTACTTATAAAACAGTTATTAAAGCTTCTTGTTTGACTTTAAGCCTTCAGTTAGGTTATTTATTATTGTTATTTTTCAAGTTGCCCAGTTTTTGTTGTACTTTTTTTATTTAATTGAACAAGTGAAAAAAAAAATCAACAGGTCAAGCTTGAAAGTGCTAAACATTTTTGCTCACAGTTCTTATTTAAATTTCAAAGTAGCTCAAGGAATAAAGCCAAAAACTAAATGGGTTGGGATAAAGATCAAAGGTCCAGAATCAGGGACAGATTTTAAATACAACATTGTTCTTATATGCTTTGTTGCTAGAATAACAGGTTTTGCATTAGCTTGTATTTTCTGAAGGATATGATGTCTAGAAGTCTGAAACTTAAGTGTCTATCATTAAGCTTTGTGATCCTCATAAATTTTCCAGAAAAATCACACACATTATTAGGAACATACCAAAAATATGACACAAAATCAGGGACAGTTAAACATATGCTCTGATCTCTCAACCTCTTAGGGCAAGAGTCAGGAGAAAGAGTGTGAACGGCTCAAAGTCATGGGCAAAGTTTAAGCTTTACTCTTGTTACCAAATCAATGGATGAAGGTAAAACAGTTCCCACCACATTACCTTGACCTGGCCAAGCCTTTTGACACAATCCCCTACTCAGGTATAGTACAAACGATGAATAATCTAGGAGCAAACACTTACATCACTAGCTGGATTGCCAACTTGCTCACAGGATGCAGGAGATCAAACAAAATAGTGGAAGTTATCTATAGAAAGAGACCAGTCGCCAATGGAGTCCACCAGGGTTCGACACTGAAGCTTTTTCTGTTTGGCATATACATCTCAAAAGTAAAAGGAAATGCCAAAGGGCTTTGGCCAACTAAGTCTGAATGACTGCAAGCTAGGAGCAATTATTGAATCCCCAAATGACTTAACCATCATGCAAGAAGGCTTGTCCCAAACAACTACTGGTGCCAGAATCATGAATTGAAACTAAACTCCAACAAATACATTATCATATCCTTTGGGAAGTCATCTACTCCAGGGAACTATGAAATTGACAATACCCCCTGAGAACTGACCAGTTGTTTGTCATTTGGGAACTTGTGTGTACAGTGACCTAACTTTTGACCAACATGTGTCCAGAGTCCTAAGAAAGTCTTTCTATATTGCATAGCTTATAAACAAATTGATTGCAACTAGATCTAGAGATGTTACTGTCCCCCTTTACAATGCCTTCATTAGGTCAATCATTTTTTATAATTCCCACTTTGGCATGTACCTGTCCAGACCCATGCAACAATTGGAAAACCCACAGAGATACCTTACTAAAAGGATACAAGTCCTAAACATTAGGTCTTGCATGGACCACCTCAAAGATTTATCACTATACTCAGTATCTTACAGAGTGCTAAGAGGTGACCTGTGTCTGGCATACAAGGCATCCTCTGATCTAATGCTGATGGACCTACTGAACATCAGCAAGTCAAATGGCATCAGAAATACTCAGCCCGGGTATCTAAACTGAATGTTGTGGAGAGATGGATATATATCACAGAGGCTACCACTGTCAGAACATTGTATCCATTCAAGTAAAACAAAGCTCATCCCTGTCCATATTCAGATGCAACTGGGATCTAAGGATGGGTAACAGAAAATGTACTCCAGGATAGCTCTTTGGATAGAGGCAGTTCCTAAATGCTGCATCTCTTACATGGGTCCCCTCAAATTATCTATGGTATGATCACAGTTATTCTCATTAGGGCAAAAATACGATTATCAGCCATGGGATAGGTAAGACCAATCAGGAAATGTTAATTCAAACACCAAAAGGGAAATTGGCTAAGCTTAAACTGTCCTCCAAGTCAACCTATGTTATGGTAGTAAATAGTTTTAAAAAATTGCCCTTTTTAGACCACTAAGTGCCCCTCTCACCCTTCACCCACCCCAGCCTTCAACAGCTTCTGGCGGCTCTGTGTGGGTACATAGCTTATAGCTACAGTCTTTGTTTTATCTTCATTAATTTTATAGCCTGAAAAAAACTGGAACTGTCTCAGAATATTCCACAACATTGAGATGTCCTTTTATAGTTCCATTGGTTACACAATATTATCTGCAAATAATGCCAGCTTTTCTTGTACACAGTACCAATTATATCCTTGCATTTCTGAGTCCCTTACTTTCTTGGGTCCCTATTATTTTAGCGAATGCAATGAATTGCAAACGCTGTTTAGTCCAACGTCATTATGCGAGATGGCAAAATACCGAAAGCACGGAACAGTGATTTTTTTCCTAGGGAAAAAAAATCACTGGGCCATTTTCAGCACTTAGCCATTTCCGCCACTGTGGTGCTATTATATTAGTTACTTTATATATATATATATATATATATATATATATATATATATATATATATATAGTTGTTAAGTAGGGGGTTATGGGGGTGAAGCCCCCCACTTTATTTTGTGTTTTGATTTTTTTTTCCGGATCAGCAATTTTTTTCCCTGGGAAAAAAAATCATTGATCCTTGTTTTGGGTTTTCGGGGATTGTGGGTTAATTGTATAGTCTTCGCAGTTCAGTGCGTTTGCTTATATAATATAGACCCACTTTCTTTGCCAGCGGTTCTAAATATAATGCAAATAACAAAGGAGAAAGAGGACACCCCTGTCTGGTTCCTCTGTTCAGACACAACTTATCAGACAGAAACTCTCCCACTTTCATTTTTGCCTCCGATCCTTCATATATTCTTCTAATTAACCTTATTATTGTATCAGGAAATGTAAATGCTTCCATTGCCCTACTCATAAAATCCCAGCTTACTCTGTCAAATGCTTTCTCTGCATCAAGACCTACCAATAACAGTGGTATTTTCTTATATTCTGCTTCTCCCTGGATCAGCATTGTTCTATTAATGCTGTCAAATGTTTGCCTTTCAAGAAAAAACATATTGGTCCATAGCTATCAATTTTGGCATCACCTTTCTCATTCTTTTAGCCATTATAGACACAAACACTTTATAATCATGGTTTAGAATTGAGATGGATCTATATGAAGCTGGATCAGATGGGTCTTTAATTTCTTTAGGTATTACAGCCATCACAACTTTTTTCCAGGATGTTAGTGCTTCCCCTCCTTTTAAAATACTGTTAAAACCTTTCATATTATTACCACTTTCTTCTCTCCTAACTTCCAAACTTCCAGTGTAATACCATCTGTTCCTGGAGACATTCATCATTATTATCTCTTCTCCTCCTGTCTTTACTGTTAGTTGTTGAACCTCATCTACCTCTAACTTTGGCATATTTAAGTCTTCCAATAATTCTTATTACTTCTTAACCAGATCCCTTTTTCTTTTATTTCTACTCTGTTTTAAACTCCACTTTCATTTTATCCCACTGACTAGCTACAACTCCTTGAGTACTTTCTGTCTTCCCTAGTAGCTCCCATATAATTTCCACTACCCATTCCTTATATTCCTCTCTTTTTAACAGGTAGGTAGAGATGCACCATTGTCTCATCTTTACTTCATTACCCTGCATTTGTATCTTAGCAATTATTGACACATGATCTAAAATACTTATTGAATGTGTATCAAAGTTCTCAATTAAATGGACATGTTCCTGTGAAATATAACTCCTAGGTAATAATATGTAAATCCTATGTGAGTTCCTGCTACTGAATCCATGCCTTTCAAACCAACATTTGTATAATTTCTTCAGAAATATATTCTCTTTTGTTATATTCCCTTCTATGCCCCCCAGATACATCTGGGAATGTTGCAAATCAAATTCCTGTCCCCACCTATAAATAATATTCCCTGCCAAATGCTGATCATTTCTCCCACATTTTTAAGCTCTGAAACAGCAGTTTTACGTATAATATTAATGCATGCCAGTGTAATCCCTTGCCAGGAGGCCCATACTACAACAAATCTGCTATTATCATCTTTTTTTCCTCTTCTATCACTAGTGGAGCTCCTCTGGCAATTAACATAAGTACTCCTCTTTTCCTTTGTCCCTGATATCTTGCAGAACATTCACCCTGAAATCCTTTCTTTTTCAAATTCACATGCTAACTTCTTTCCAAATCATTCTCACGTGGCACTGTTGCATGCACTCTGTGTTTCTTAATATAATTAAATATTATTTCTCTTTTTGTGTGTACCTGTGAGACTATTCATTCTAAGAAAATATGGAAAGAGTCACCATTATGGCAGGAAGTCATTTTCCCCACCTATTATATATGGCAGCTTTTTTTAAAATGACTTATTTCAGCTTTTGTGATACATGTGCCCATTAATGTTTGGGAAGTTAATCCTTTATACAGTTTTTCTTATTATCACCATTGGAACCTATGCCACATTTTATAGAATTTTTTTCTTTTAATAAAAAAGCCCTCAAGCAGGAAACCAAACACACTCCCAGAACCCCCCCCCCCAAAACATATTAACTTAATACAAACACACATAACTAGGTACATCTTCAAATAATGAAGTTTAACCCTCCTAATAGAAACATATGTGTCAGATACACAGCTGCTAATACAGGCCCTAGTTAACCTGAAATTGAGGTTATCCATTCGAAGATGCATATTATTGCCTGTGCTTTTACTTACACTAATTAGTGCCTGTTCTTTTTATCTAATTATCCCCTCCCCATGTAAAAACTACTTGCATACTTTCAGAAATCATTAACTTTTAGACAATAAGAAACCAGTGTTCTGTCTTTTATTACCCTATTATCAGCTTGCTACCATAGAAGAGTAAGAGAAAAAAGATAAATTGCATCCTCTATGGCAGCCTGAAAGACAAGCCAAAACCTGTATTGCTAAATGTTTGCTAGTGTTCTCATATTTACTTGTTTCCCCTTAAAACTGGTTATTAGATTAAGCCAGTTGTCTTTATCCTGGCATTTACCTATGTAGAAGTAAAAGTTCTCATCTCCACATCTATAATGATCTGTGTACATTTACACCCATCTCAACAAATCAGGATTACAGCCTATTAACTTAAACATGCTTTTGTCTATTTTTTCTTGTCTTTTTGCACTGTAATGTCTACCTTTCTTAATACCAAAAAATAAGAAAGAAAGAAAAGTAAGGGGGAAAAGGGTTTCCATTTACTTTACTAACACAAACAAGACCAAAGGTCACACAGAGAAACTATTTAGTAAATAACAAACATCCTAAATGCTTTGTCTATATGATCTTTTTATCCTTTGGTTTGGATGTTTTTGGAATGTTTTTTTCAGGCATCCTAATGTTCATGGGCATCAGACTTGTTTTAAGCTCTGTTTTTTGAAATGATGGCCAAAAAATCCACTTATGCTGAATTGACAAGCTGTGAAAGGAGGTGTGCCATGGCATGTCTAGTGCAACGTGGGTTTATTGGCCTGAATACATCAGAAAAGACTTAATAAAGTAAAAAGTCATGGACATTTAGAAGTTATGTTGCTGAAATACTGGTATGTCCTTAAAGGGCAATTTATATATATATATATATATATATATATATATATATATATATATATATATATCCCATGGGCCTTCACTACAGGAGGTTTAAAGTATTACACAGTGAGGACTCTAGTTTTGTTAGGTGTTTCTTGTAGTATTTATTGAATGGTTTGTAGAGTGACTGTTTTGCCTTTTGGTTTAGCTGTAATGATATAGTTAGAAGGTGGTTTGGCTGATGCCACCATTCAGAAACTACTGGATGAAGATGAACTGGGAGACAGCATTGAGATCACCTGGTTGTATGAAGTGAGACTGTGGTAGATAATGTCACTGCCAGAGCTAATTTGACTGATTTATAACTTGGTCCATTTCCTGAAAATATCTGGGTTGATCCTGCTGCTGGCCTACAGGTAAAGACAACAGAGTTTGGGCAGTATTCATGTGTTATTGATGTGGTAGCTAGGCACAAACTTGTTGTCACTAAGCTACAAGAAAAATGGAAATCTGCTGTTAGAACCAGGACAAAATTTATGTTTTCTTTTGACAAATTCTCAGTTTTGGACAAATTAGGTCTGCCTTTGAACTTTGCTGTTGATATCTGTTCCTTGATACATTTGGCAACTGACACTTTCTGTGGCATTACTTTTGAAAGTTTTCCTTGAGTGGACAGATTTTTGTATGGAGCTGAGAAAGCATTGCAATCTTACCCTTGCAATGACTTATTTTTCTAGTGCTGGAAGGCTGTATAAAAAGAAAATGCTCAATTCAGAACTGATGACATTGCTGAACAAGACTTAAGAGATTCTTTTTTTACCTCTCTATAACAATGGGTTGAAACTGTTAAAAAGTGCTTGGATAAAAGAAATTTGTGGTCTTAAACTTGGAAGTTGGAGTTTATTTTGAAAAATGAAAATGACAATATTTTCACATACTTATTGATGTTATTTTGCATGGGAAAAGAAGAACTGTAAAATATATTGGTCAGCCCATTTTTTGGGACTACTGAACCTTTTTTAAATGTCAGTTGTCCTAAAAAGCCCTGTTCTCACTGTAAAGAACAAGGGTACTTTGCTAAACAATGCAAATTATTATGTGCTGTTTGTAGTGAAGAAGGCCATTTATTTTTTGGCTGTCTTTGACATTCTGATACATGTAATACTGATGCTTCTGTTCCTGCTGCTTCTAAATTTAATTTTATTTCTTCTATGCTTAATAATGCATTGCTTAAAGGGGACTGTCAGGTACCTGTTAATGTCTACTTAGTAACTAATAATACTGCTGTCTTTCCAGGCACCGAAGGTGAATTAGACACAGCTGCTGCTAAATTACCTGAAGGGGCTGGGGAAGATACATGTCGGTAGCTGTTCTACAACTGATGCTGCACCTGATATTCCAGAACATAAATGCGATTTACAGAATGTGTCTGCCATGCAAATAGCTCCCCACCTTTTATCTTCTTATATGTATACGGACTTGCAGAAGACAAGGATGACATTATGGAAAGTGACAGGTAAGGAGTAGGGACTGTATAGACATAGGTAAGCATAAAAAGTCTGTTGCAGACAGAAAACAGAATGAAAAGAGAAGGAAGGCAGAAAGGGGTAAGAAATATTTTCTTTCTGTTAATAGTATTATAAATTAGTTACATAGTTTGATGGTATTGCCATGGTGTGAGGGTCTCACTGTAAACATTATATGTTTATTGGATGGTAGACTTATTAAAGAGCAAAGCGGAACTCAGTTTAAATGTATCCAGAGAAGGGCAGTAGTTTGGAGTTTCAGTATGGATACTTGTTCTGGCACTGCAGTACTGATAAATGATTTTAATACTTCAGCTATTGTATGCTACTTTAGCTGTCCTGGTCAACTTTTACTGCTGCATGTTGGGATTCATTAGTTATGGTTTATACCCCTATAAATATGAAAGGCAGAGAATATTTGTTTGAAGCAATGGAACAGTTTTGTATGATAAATATGTATATGGTTGTGATAACAGACCTTAATTGTAACTTATGTTTAAGAGAAAAAAAGGTGTTGGGGGATGTGGAGAAATGTAGAGAAATTCTTAGCTATTCAGGTCTTCTTTGGGATCTGAACACTCATATAAATATATACATGGGTGTCTTAATACAGAAATTTGATGATGTTTTACTTTCTGGTTTTCTGGATGAGATACACAGGGGAACTGCATAGGTGTCTTTTTCTGATCACATTGCCTTTTGGGTTAAGTTAAGATTTTTAGACCGCTGTTTTTGGATGGGGAAGGGAGTAAAGAGACATAGCAGCTTGTGTGAAGATTTGAGTGTTTTGCGGTGTGAATCCCAGCAGCAACTTTTTCACTATTATGTTGAAATGACACCATTTTATACAGACTGGACCCCATGATGGAACTCTTATAAGATGAAGTATACTAAACTCAACAGGGTAGTACAGAGAGAATGGCATAAAAATGGGAGAGATTTCTCAACTTCTTTCTTATATGATTACCACAGGTATAAGGAAGATAATGCTGTCATTTCATTACATGTGAAATAAGACATATGAGATGTGGAAGATGAAAATTAAGGACTTGCTTTTGTGGCAAAGGCATTTTGTTGCTGGCCACAAGGAAGCAGTGCAACCACAGGTAGCTAAGGTTGTTAGATTAGACAAGAGTTCCATGAGAGTCATTTTGTCTAGACAAGTTGCAGACGTGAGGGGACAAGAAGAGATCTTAATTTGTGTACAGCATTTTGTTGAACAGTTATACACTGATAAGAAGATTCAACCTGTCCAGTGGTGAGTCTCTAGGCTTTCCTTTGATAGTAGCAATTTGCTAGAATGTACTTCTTTGGAAGACATGTTGACCATTATTCATTAGGTAAAGAGAATAGTGTCTCAATATATAAAGGTCTTAGTTATAAAGTGAAAGATGAAGATGAAGAGAAACATGTTTTTGGCTGTGATAAATAAGCAACTTGAGGCTGGTTTGCAGGATGGGAACATATGTATCATTCTGTTAAAGTTTTTGTGGAAAAAAATGGATAAACATGATTTATAAAACTGGCCTTCTATTTCTCTATGCAGCATCAACTACAAAATACTAATGAAAGTTCTAGAACTGCATGTTATGGTAATTTTACCTGAGCTGTTATCTGCAGTGGTATGTTGGATGAAAGGTAAAAATAAAAAGATTATATTGCTGACTGTTAAGGAAGGTGTTTGATAACCTTCATTATGGTAACATTACTGGTAGTCTGTTACAGTGTGCTACTTCTAAAGCTTTTGATATATTTTTTCCATGTATAGATGTGGTTTCCTCCCAGATCATACTACATATGATGGTTTCACTGTTGAAAGGAATTTATAATCATACGTAGGTTAGAGTGTTAGTTAAAGGAAACAAGGGATAGGATGTCAAAATGGAAAAGGGAAGTTTATAAAGGGTTGTCTGATGAACAGAATCCTTTTGACTTTGGTTGCTAATACTATTGGTTGTATGGCTAAACTTAGGTTGCTGGGACAAAACATTATTTATGATGGACATGTGCAGGTACCAGTTGTTCTCAGTTATATAGATAATTTGATCTTGTTGGTTAGTAGTACAATCTGGATGATGAAGGTAGTAAAATTTGTTAAACAGTTTCTATTTTTGTAGGGTTAACTCCAAATGTATAAAAATGCAAAGAATATGGTGACATGGGTCTGGTGGGGGATGTTTCCTTTTCTAATACTACATTTAAGATACTACTATTTCAATTAGGGAAAAATCAGGCAATTTTGCATCAATGTTAGTCTTTACTAAAGGCCATTAGGGACATTGTACAAGCCTGAATTTTTCCTTTATCATTGGTACATATCTACATATCTATAACTATATATATATATATATATATATATATATATATATATATATATACAGGTCTCATTCAAAACATCTAAAACCCATAACATCTAATTTCATAATATTGAGACCAGAACATCTAAAACCCAAAACCCAAAACATCTAAAACCCATAACATTGAATTTCATAACACCCAACAGTACAAATCCCATGAAAATAAAATCCCCTCCACATATAACAACACATAATGACGCCAAACTGCCAAACACACTTTTTATTATGTTTCTGCAGGGGGGCTTGATACAGTGGGGTTAGAAAATTAACTTTTTTCCACTGTAGTGCGATCTTGGAGTTGGTATATTTAATTTACAGGGAGGTGTGGGGGTGTAAAAAGTGTGTTTGGTAGTTTGGTGTCATTATATGTGGAGGGGGATGTTATTTTCTTGTGATTTGTAGTGTTAGATGTTATGAAATTCAATGTTATGGGTTTTAGATGTTTTGGGTTTTAGATGTTCTGGTCTCAATGTTATGAAATTAGATGTTATGGGTTTTAGATGTTTCAAAGTAGACATATATATATATATATATATATACATATATATATATATATATATATATATATATATATATATATATATATATATATATATATATATATATATATATATATATATATATATATATATATATATATATATGTATATATATATATATATATATATATATATATATATACATATATATATATATATATATATATATATATATATATATATATATATATACATATATATATATATATATATATATACATATATATATATATATATATATATATTATATATATTTAGAAATATATATGAGTGTCTCATGAAGCAGCAAACACTCATGTGTGAGACCCTCTAAACAGAGATCAGTTTAAAGTAAATACTCAAAAAAAAACCTAAACAATTATTCCTTTCTATTTTTTTGCAGGTGGCAGGCCCCCCTGCACCCTTCTTCCCCTGCTAATTACATATGCTGACTCCTTTACCCCACTGTACCATGATCCCACTCAAAAGACTGCTGGCAGAAACTCCATTCTGAAGACTGTTCACTTTTTTTTTTTTTTACAGCATGAAAAAGCACATTCGCTTAAGTGAGCGTTTGCTCTTCCTAATTGTAAACACACACACACACACACACACACACACACACACACACACACACACACACATATACATATATTGCATGCTGTTGTTTTATGTAAATTAGCCTATTTTGAGGGGGTTAAATGTTACCCTGTAAAATTAATATTATTTTGAAAAAATTTCTCAGCTCTTTGTGTTTCAACACTAAAGCTTTAGAAATGGGGGATTATTTAAAATAAGAAAGAAAATTGAGGCCTAGCATTGCTTAACCATGGGGTTTATTACTTCCTCTTCATCTTTATAGAGACTTAAAAAGGGTTATTGGGTATCTCAAAATATTGGGCAGATTTTAGAAGTTACATATAGTGATTGTTGTACAAAGCTAGGGGTTGGGAAGAAGAGAAAATGGCCAACACTTTTAGCGGAGTTCTATGAATATTATCATAAAATTAATTCTATGGCAAGTTACTGTATATAGAATTTATCAAACAACATCAAGGTATGAATCAGTTATGCTGTAGTTTTATTATATAGCATTTTCCTGAGAGGTTAAGGCGATATGTAGAAGGTAGATATCTTTTGGGAGGATACAAATATGGAGGGGCTTTCTTTGGAGGGTGTTGTTACATAGTTTACTTGTTAAGGGATCTATGCTGTATAAACAAAAAAGGAGAGGATGTGCCATGTCAGTAATGTAGAGAAACTCAATTAACATGTTTTTTTATTTTTTTGTGCAAGAGCCAAATTGTTCTGGAAGAAAATGTAATTACTTTGGAGCACAATGTATGTTCATGTTTTAACTTTGGAACACAATGTATGTTTCTGCTTTAATCATGGATATTATCTCATATGCCACATATACAACTGTTAAAACTGAAGATGTTAAAAGACTAGGCAGAATCATATTTACGTGCATCTGGAAATTATGGAAGGCATGCAGTAGTAAGCTATTGTATAATATGAAAAGTGAAAAGCCCAGAATTCTGGCAAATGTTAGGTGTTGAGTATGGAAAGTTCATTGTTTGTAAGATTAGAGTGTGTACTTGTATTTTTTTATATAGTATATTCTTTTGTTCTTTTTCTTGGTATTATGACTGTTCTCAGATTTTCTTTTGCTGTTCTTTTAATAAAGCACTGTTTTTCTCTTCAATAAGTACCATGTGATCTTTTACATCCACCTGTACTATGACCAGCTCTGGATGATAGGACTTCGGTTTCAAGTCTCATCCAAAGGATGTCATATTTAGGAGTGCAACACCCCTTGTATACTGAACTGCATTGTCAATACTGGAAAAATGAAGCCAACTAATTGGGAGTAGAACCCACAGACTTTTGATTGTCCAGATCACAGATATGTATGCTACCTGATGAGCCACTCTGAGTACCAGTATACATCATTTACCTGCCAAAATATATTTGTGTGTTAATAGGTAAACCCTAATTCCATAGCTTTGTTTCAGTGAAGGAGAATACCAGCTAAAGACACTCCCCAAAACTTTGTGTTTATGGGCAACTGTATTAAAATTACTTGGAAAACATAAACTGCATTTTAATATGGAAAGCTGTCAAAAAGAGATGCTCGAGTCACTAAAAGAACTTAATGAAAGACAGATGAGACAGTTTACTACAGGTCAGAAAGAAACTGCAAAAACCACTTTGGAAGTTCTGACTGTGTACAGCTGTACAGATTTTCACAGAATGTCCAGATTTTTGCCTCATATTTTTGTTCCATTTTTCATAGAATTGTGGTTTTCTGGCAAATTAGTGGCAAACCATTAAGTATTGAAGTTGGAAAATAATGACAGACATCTGAGTTTCAGACTTCATATCCTTCCAAAAATTCATGCTAATGTAAAATCTGTTATTCCATCAGCTTTCTAAGTTTGCAAAAGTAATATTTAAAAACGGTCCCTATTTTGGGCCTTTGTCCAGATTTCTTGCTCTATGAGTTTGAGAGGTATGATTAACATGTTCTTAGTTACAGACATATATCACATATATTCTTTTGTATAATTATTCTCAGTCCAACATTACATAAATTGCTCAGTTCCTGCCTTCGCTTAAACATTGTTCTTCCTCCAAAATATTATTCTGTATGTATTTTTCCCACAATTTCCATTTTTCTATGTAATTTCCTCCAACCCTTTTCTAAAGATACCACTTTCAGTTCTTTTATATCTATTACAATATTCACTGTTTCAAATACAATTGTTTTAGACTTTGATTTCCATTTTCTAGAAACAGCTTTTTGGGCAGCCACTAGAATTGAACTTAACAATGTCTTACCATGTTTAGGTATTCAGATCCTGTATCCCAGTTCAAAAAAATTGTCTCCTTAGTTACACCCATTTGCTCACCCAGTATTTTTGACAGAGTACTCTGCATGGAATTCTTAAAGTCTTCCAATTCATTATACTCCCAAAACATGCCAGTTGCCTATTCCTTCCCCATCATACCTCCAACATTTGCCTTCTACCTGTGGAAAAATTCTTTGGAGTCTGCTTGGGGTATAAAAATACCTATGCAAAAACTTCCAAGCAAAACTCCTAAATCTTCTAGACTCTGTTGCATATTTGGGAGCTATACAAATGTCTTCCCATTGTTTCATTTCTAATCTCATCTGATTGATTCCTATAGTTATCGTGCAATATTTTATATGTCCTACTAATTGTCCCTTTTTAACATCAGCTTCTGTTTTATATTCAACTAAAAAATCTACCAGAGCTGGTCTTTCAACTAGGTTTCCCCTAACCCTATCCCTTTTTCTTTATCAAGCTCTGATAGGAAAGGCCGTCACTGGCCTGCAGCCCCAATGTCTTCTTGGCCTCTTCCCATTTTATTATCTTTCCCTCTCTAGTTATTTGCATCCAGTATATTGGTTCCTTTGCAGGTTTTCTCCAGTAAATTCCAGTCCATACTTGTTTATTCTCTGCAGTCATCCCTATCAGCAAAATCCCTTTTCTCCATTCCTGTGTTGGCTTAACTCTAAGGATGCGTTCTGCTATTTTATGAATGTAAAATTCTGTATTGCTGTTATTCTCCTTAAGGATCTGCATCCAAAATCCAACCCTCTCCTTATTTCTTGAAGTTCCTTCCTTCTTCATCATCATCATCATCATCATCATCATCATCCCTTTCCATTTTGAATTATAACTTTCTGATTGTGTTATGTATATGAGCCTTAACTGTGTAGTTCTAAAATATCCATTCAATCAGGTAATCCTAAACCACCTTGTTCTATTGGAAGTATCAGCTTATCTCACATGACCCTTGCCCTTTTCCCCTCCCAGATAAAATCCTTCAACTCTTTATTAATTACTGTCCACAACTTCTCCTCTAGTTGATAAAAATATGCCTGACTTGTATATAAAGCTAGATTGACTAAAAATATTTTCACTGCTTGTATCTTGCTAGCCATATCCAAAAACAAGAACTTCCAGTTTCTCAGTTTTTGTATTATCTTTTGTTTAGTCTCTTCCCACATATTCTTGTCATAACAGAATCCTTTTTAATCCATACTCCTAAACACTTCATTTTATCATATCTCCATAAATATGGGTATTGCTGAATCAATTCATGTGAGTTCATAATTTACAGCTATAGCCTTTGTTTTATCGTCATTAATTTTATATCCTGAAAAGAACTGAAACTGTCTCAGAATAGTCCACAACACTGAGATGTCCTTTTCTCTGTTTTTTTGTTTTTGGGTACAAAATAATACTGTCTGCAAATAAAGCAAACGTTTCTTGATTACCATGCCGATTATGCCCTTGAATTTCTGAGAACCTTATTTTCTTGGCCAAGGGCTCTAAATAAAATACAAATAGCAAAAGAAAAAGAGGGCTCCCATGCCTGATTCCTCAGTTAAGGTGCAACTTATAAGAGAAGAACCTTCCCACTTTATTTTTTGTCTTTGATCTCCCATATATCCTCCTAATTATCCTTATTATTGTATCAGGGAATGCAAATGCTTCTATTGCCTTACACATAAAATCACAGCTTATTTTGTTGAATGCTTTCTCTGCATCAAGACCCACCAACAACAGTGGTATTTTCTTACATTCTGCTTCATCTGGATCATCAGTGTTCTATTAATGTTGTCAAATGTTTGACTCCCCTCCACAAAACCACATTTATCTATATCTATCAGTTCTGGCAACACCTTTGCAATTTTTGTAGCTGTTATAAACAAACACTTTATAATTATGATTTAAAATTGAAATGGGCCTATATGAAGCTGAGTCTGATGGGTTTTTACCATCTTTAGGCATTACAGCCAACACTGATTTCTTCCGGGATGTTGGTGGTTCTCCTCCTTTTAAAGTACTGTTAAACAAAACTTCCTACATCTTTATCAGTTTCTTCCACCCTAGCTTCCAAACTTCCACAGAAAAAACATCTATTAATGTAGACATTCCTACAGATTGATTATATGTCACAGTTTGTATTGCATCTCCTCCTATGTTAACTATTAATTGCTGACCCTCATCTACCTTTGACCTTGGCATACTTAAGTCTTCCACAAATATTTCCATTTCTGTTCTTTCTTGATTTCCATATTTCTCTGCTTTGTAGAAATGTTCATAAAATTTATGAAATATCTCTAATACCTCTACAGGAGCTCTGGTTATTTTTCTTGTTATAGTCCCGCTAAGTTTGGCAACAACCCTTTCTACATTCTGTTGCCTAAGCCATTATGTTAAAAGTTTTTGGGCTCTGGAGTTATTATCAAAAACATCTGATTAACAGCAATCTTTCTAAACTCATGCATATTAATAACTCACAAACAATTTCTGCTACCCATTCCTTAAATTTCTCTCTTATTAACAGATAGCTAGGGAATCACCAGTGTCTCAGTTTTACTTTATTACCCTTCAGTTTTATCTTAGTTATTAGTGTGTGATCTGAAATGGTTCTTGGAGGTATGTCACAGCTCTCAATTAAATGCACATTTTCCTGTGAAATATAATTTCAGTGTAATTTAGCCCAGTTATTATACCTTGGGGGACAATATGTAAACTCTTTGATTTCCTACTACTGAATTCACATCTTCTATACCAAATATTTTCAATTGTTTTTTCAGAAATATACCCTCTTTTGTTATATTTTCCCTACCAGGTCCCCAGATACATCCTTACTGTTGCAAATCAAATTCCATTCCCCATCTATAAGTAATATTACCTGCTGAATGCTAATTAAATCTCACAATTTTTTTTACTCTCCATAATAGCAGTTTTAGGTGAAATATAAATCTCTGCCAGTCTAATCCTCCTCCCTTCCAGTAGCCCCTTACTACCACATATCTACCATTATAACTTTTCCTCTCCTATCACTATTGGAGCTCCTCTATCAATTAGTATAAGTACTTTTCCTTTCCTTTGTCCCTGATACTCTGCTGAAGATCCATCCTGAAATCATTCCTTTATCAAATTCATATGCTAAGTTCTTTCCAAATGTGTCTCGGTAGCATTGCTATTTGTACTCTACATGTTTTAATATAATGTAATACTCTTAATTTTTGTCTATAGCTGTGAGACCATTAACACACCAAGATAATATGGAAAGTGTCACCATTATGATAAGAAGTCCTTATTCCCACCTGTTATATATGACAGCTTTTTAGATGTCTAGTTCCAGCTTTTCTGATACAAGCAACCAGTAATGTTTGACAGGTTGATCCTTTATAAAATTTTTCTTGTCATCTCCATTTGAACCTATGTCACATTTTACAAGACTTTTTGTTTTAATGAAAACTCTCATACAATAAACAAACACACATCCAGAACACCCTCAAAACTTATTAGTTTAATACAAACAACAAAACTATGTACATCTTCAAATGGTGAAGTTTAACCCATCTAATACGGTCAGTTGACCCAAATAGACATCTGGACACACAGGCATTTTCTGAATTAAAGTTAAGGTTATTCATGCTAAGATGTATGTTACTGCCTGTTCTCATACTTACACTAATTGTTGTCTGTTCTTGTTTTATCTGTATTTCCTTCCGAGATGTGAATAACAATTTGCACACTTTCAAAAAATATCTTTTAACCTCGAAGAAACCAGTGCTCTTGCTTTTTATTACCCTATAATCAACTTGTCTCCATGGAATCATCCATGGAATCATAAAACAAAACGTAGCCCTCAATTTCAGGCTTCTAAAGTCATGCTGAACATTTATTGTTAAAGGAACATTTTTTATTACATTCAGTGTTCTCTTATTTGCTTGCTTCCACTTAAAACTTGTTAATCGATTAAGACAAGGGTCTTAATCTAGACATTCACCTCTCCAAAAGGAAGAGAAAACATATCAGCTCTACATATATTATGACCTGTGCACTTTTACACCCCTTTCCTCACCTCAGTAACTCAAGATTACAGCCTATTATAAACATGCTTTTGTCCTGCTTTTTTTTTCTCTTTTTGCATTGTAATTCCTACATTTCTTAACACTAAAAGAAGAAAGAAAGAAAGAAAGGCATCTGTTCACTTTCATATCTTTATCACATACAAGACTATCTGAGAATGCTTTACTATACAGCATGTAATTTATATACATAAATACTGTTAAGAACAGAAATTGTTTTACTTACAGTTACCTTTCTTTTTCCTCTTCCCTTCCACTTAGTGTCCTTTCAAACATTAATGGCATAAAGTGGGGCAAAATGCTTTCAGTCCCCCCCAAGTTTAACAAAGTTAACAAAAGTTGATTCTTTCCACTTTTTTCTTGTAAAGCCATATTTCACATGTAATTGATGCTTTCTAATCTCACACATATTTAATAATTTCCATGTTGCTGGTCTTCTTCTTGTTTATCCGTATCACTCAACTCCAGACTCCTATAATTCCAAGGTACTCCCAATTCTTCTAGTCAACTCCTGTGCTTTTCTTATGTTTCTCAAGCATTTTCCTTTGGAACATTGGACAATGTTTAACTGGCAAAGTCTCTCTATGAGTTTTATTATCAGAAGAATGAGAAGCAGAGTCCCCTTGTACTTGATGGCTCACTGTTGAACAAACTTTTATATCTCTACCTTAGCCTGTTCTGCATCAAAAATTAATTTAATCCTCCAGGAAAAAAATATTCTGAAGACAGCTGGATACAGCAGCTTGAATCTTACACCCGCCTCTCGACATTCCCTGATTGCTGGAATAAAATTTGCTTCCCTTCTACCTGGGGTACAGTGAATAATCATTTTCCACAAACACTCTACTGTCTCCCATTTACACTTTACTCTACTGCCATATTTTTGTCAGGAGGAACCCTTTCTGCTGGTAGGTCTCCATCTTTTACTGACATGTTTTGAAACATCTCTTCTTAAGCAGTCTTTTTGCTGAACAGCTGCTGGATTCTTCCCAATCAGTGTTTTCTCTTTACTTTTTCTAGTTGATTTTCTTTTAGGCTGTCTTAGTTTCTTCTTTGTTGGCATCCAGGCAGTATACTTACTAGACTGAATTTACAAAAAGTGGCAGAATTCCTTGACCTTTTCTCTAAGTTTTTTTTTTTACAGTGAGAGAGCTGAAGTTAAGTTGTTAATCAGTGTGCAGCCATCTTGGAAGTCCTACATAATTTCTTCCTTATCCTAAATAGTCCACTCTGTCATCTTTATGGCTGTTGTTTGGCCTGTCAGTTTTTATGATTTTTGTGGACTGCTTCCTTCTACAATGGGAGGGGGGGCATCCTCCCCTGAGCCTGGCCTAACCCCATTATAGGAATGTTTCTGTGTCTTGAGGACTCTACACTGCTATTTTTCCATTACTCGCATCATTGTGTACTCCAGAATTTGACTCTTTTTTTACTCTGGGATCTATGTACCCAGTTATGTTTTTTTTATTTTTTAACTTACCTCTATCTATGATACATGCTATGTAAAAAATACAGTATATATATATATATATATATATATATATATATATATATATATATATATATATATATCATTGTTGTCTTGTTAAGATTTTGTGAAAACAGGGTCCATCATGCGAAGGTCCTCACCAAGATTAATTAAGTTCCAACAATATTACTTTCCTTTTCTTGCTGTTTCATCTTCATTTCATTTGGAGAGCTAAAACCAGTGCTCTGATCTCTTTCTTTGCTATGGGACTTGAAATAAAGTATGCAAGTAAATGTAACTTTTTAAATGTAGTGGAGCCCTTTGCCAGTTATTCAATAATGGGGAAGTGCAAAGATGTTTAGATTGTTATATGGTTTATTTCATCTGCCACTGGTATAACATTGCTTAATCTTATGATCTGATGGATAACTTTTAGTTTTTTGTGAATTAAAGTTTATTTCATGTTTACAGCCAAGGTATATTTTGGTGGTAACTATGAATTTGCATTTCCTAACCACCTCAAGGAGTTGAACAAAAAATTGTAATTTTTTGTTTTTCAGCCATAACATATACTTTTCACTTTAGCAGTTGCAATTTTCTTGTTTTTATCAATATATGGAAGGTCAAGAGTCCCAGGGCTCAGGAATGCATAACATTTTCATATTTTTCTGCAGATTTGTAGGTCAAAATCTAGTAGTTTATACTTAAATGAGTCAATTAATTTTCCTTTTCTATTTTTTTCATTAGGTGACATGGTTTCAAATCAATATATTTTGGCTGTGATTCAAAAAGGCTACCACCAATGTGAAGGCCTTTTTCCTGCTGCTGGTAACTGTTTCTGATTTATAGAAATCCCTATCATAGCGCTTAACTCGTTGAGGTGCAGCACTGCTTTTTTTGGCTGTCTTTCTGGACTGACTACAGCAAATGCTAATGAGTAATTCCAGGGGAGTGCCATATAGGCCCAGAAATGCCTGCAGTAAGTGCCTCATGCAGCCAAGTGATACCTCTCAGCTGTCCAGATTTTCACAGAATGTCCATATTTTTGCCTCATATTTGTGGTCTGCTCTTCATGAAATTTGTGGTTTACAATCACGAAATATTGACATACATTTGAGTTTCAGATTCCATATCTTTCATAAAATGCATGCTAACATAAAACCTGCTATTCTAATAATTTTCTAAGTTTATAATGGCAATATTTAAAATGTGTTTCTGATTTGGGGTTTTTGTTTATTTTTTGGCTTTGTCCAGATTTCCTGCATGTAAAGGTTGAGAAGTAGCTGCATAAATCACTGCTCAGGCAAATCACCCATTACTCTCAGTGGGGGATATCGCTTTAGCAGTAGGTGCAGGGAAGTTTATAGAATAGATACTATTAGCAGATGTGTGCATGTGTGTGTGTGTGTGTGTCTGTCTAGGTGGTTGCAGTAGGGGGTTAGAGAAGGGATAAGTAGGATAGGTGTTTGTGCGTGTGTGTGTGTGTGTGTGTGTGTGTGTGTGTGTGTGTGTGTGTGTGTGTGTGTGTGTGTGTGTGTTTGTAGGTGAATGGATGGGTATTTGACAACACAACACAACCCTGAAAATTAGGTAGCTGGGAAACTATGTCACTACTGAACTACTCTTTGATCAATATGAATCTACTGTTGTAAGAATGTCTTGTTTCATTCCACAGCTTATATCTGAAAGGTATTGCATCCAGCTCCAAGTATGTCATTTTTCCACATTACTTAGCACTCATTTAGCTGATCATTGAGTATAATACTCCTTTCGATATGTACCTGTCCAACACTTGTCACAACTGTAACGACCTCAAGGCTTTCTTTCTAAAAATTCAAGGGCCTAAATTGTAAAAACTAAGTAGACTGTCTCAAAGCCTTGCCAATTTCCACAGGCTACTGAGAGGCGATCTCTGCCTTGCATATAGAACTTCAACAGACCCTATTCTGTCATACCTATTACACATTCACAAGTCAGGTGGTATCGTTAACACCTGCTCAAGGAATTTCAGTCTCTTTTGCAAAATAAATAAACATGTTGGTGAGATAAGTTTGTATCACAGAGAACATCACTTCTAATGGAACCATTTTCCACTTCACATAAATTAAAGTACTTCTCTTTCTCTATTCAAATGTAATTTGGATGAATGGATGGGTAACCACAAATTCATCCCTGATTTACACCCCTATCCCTCATGGATAGGGGAAGCATGTAAATTTCCCAATATATTTTTGTTCAGCCCATCTCTGGGTTATTTGTATTCAAAATATAAGGGCTAAATCTACCATGAGAATGGAAAGCCATTCTTCTTAAGATCCTGACAGGTAAATAGTCTAGCAAGCACCTTTGAATCTGTATGCCAGTAATGGGGTATGCAAACCTTTGTTATATAAGCAAAATACTGCAAGGTTTATGTGACAATGTCAGTTTTATCAAAGGGATTTCCTATCAACACACCATGCAATGGTAAAAATGTGTTTTAGACGATATAATAGAAGTACATAATCTGGGATATATTCCTAAACTAAAACACTGTTTGCACCTGCATAGACACTCTCGGAAAATATGCAGTGAAATGCAAGAACTGTAAGTTTACCAAAACTAGTAACTTAAAACAACAGACTGCTTTTCATCATCCCAGCAAACGTTTGTCATGCTGATCTCGAGGAGTACAGCATTGACTTCAGTCGTAATATAGACACATTGCTCGCATTTCTTTGCTTATGCACATTCTTAGATGCAGTGCACTTTTTCCCAACTGCATGTACATTGTGGTCCTGTTGTTTTACAGCCATGCCTGTTGATTGTTGATCAGGCAACTTTCCCCTGGAGCTGCTGAACTGGCTGCTACTGTTAAGCAAATGCAACTTTATATTAATGACAGTAGCTCCCCAATAGTTGTGTGCACATTATATGCATTACTGTTTCTTCGTATAGCATAGCTATTAGTCGATGAGATGATCTTCTTATGGGTACATAATGTTTGTATTTATTTTGAGAAAAGTAATTCCCTAACCACACATCACTACTTTTGGAACTAAACATGATGTGCTTTGAAAAAAACAGCTCTGTATCTTTAACTGTTGCCCCGATAATGGAAAAGTACCCATGTTTTGCAGCACAAAGGACATTTTGGGGGAAGAGGACTGGATGCCAGAGTCACTGTTTAGCAATCCCCTAATTACTTATAAAGTTAAAAGAACTCAAAGAAGACGTATGAACACAAAGAAGAATGTCTGGTATTACTGACTAACTATAATAGTCTGTGATGTAGTGGGGACACGATGAAGACTTCCTGACCAAGCCAGGGTCAGCTCTAGATGACACAATATACTTCCTAGATAGCTGTCAAGGCAGAGATGTTTGATGGAAAGAGTCTCTGTTTTCATTTACCTTTTGTATTATCCACTTTAAATGTTGACAGAGTAACAGGCCTTGCATTCTGGATGCATTTACTGACCAATAAAAAGAAAAGAAGAATGAAATTCAAACTTCTGGCATTATTAAATGACTGTAATCATCCGTGAGTTATGAAGGGCCTACAACTCAGGGACTGTAAGAGGTATAGCTGTGTGTGTGTCTGTGTGTCCATCCATGTGTGTGTGTAAGTGTGTGCATGTGTGTGTGTCTGTGTGTTTGTGTGTGTCTGTGTGCCCATCCATGTGTGTGTAAGTGTGTGCATGTGTGTGTGTCTGTGTGTGTGTGTTTGTGTGTGTGTGTGTCTGTGTGTCCATCCATGTGTGTGTGTAAGTGTGTGTGTGTGTGCGTGTGCGTGTGCGTGTGTGTGTGTGTGTGTGTGTGTGTGTGTGTGTGTCCATCCATGTGTGTGTGTAAGTGTGTGCATGTGTGTGTGTGTGTGTGTGTGTTTGTATGTGTCTGTCTGTCCATCCATGTGTATGTGTAAGTGTGTGCAAGTGTGTGTGTGTGTGTGTGTGTGTGTGTGTGTGTGTGTGCATGTGTGTGTGTGTCTGTGTGTGCATGCATGCGTGCATGTGTGTGTGTGTGCGTATGTGTGTGTGCGTGTGTGTGTGTCTGTGTGTCCATCCATGTGTGTGTGTGTGTGTGTAAGTGTGTGCATGTGTGTGTGTCTGTGTTTATGTGTGTGTATTTGTGTGTGTATGCGCATGTGCGTGTGTGCATGCATGCGTGCATGTGTGTGTGTGTGTTTCTGTGTGTCTGTGTGTCCATCCATGTGTGTATGTAAGTGTGTGTGTGTGTGTGTGTGTGTGTGTGTGTGTGTGTGTGCGTGTGTGCGTGCGTGTGTGCGTGCGTGTGTGCGTGTGTGCGCGTGTGTGTGTGTGTGTGTGTGCATGTGTGTGTGCATGTGTGTGTGTCTGTGATGGTGTGTATGTGTAAGTGTGTGTTTGTGTGTGTATGTGTGTCCATCCATGTGTGTGTGTGTATAAGTGTGCGCATATGTTTGTGTGTGTGTGTTTGGATGCATGTGGAGAAATGAATGAGGTGCATGCTTGTGTTAACCCTTTGCACCAACTGCAAAAGAAAATGGCATGTGAGGGCTTGTGTAAATCACAGAGTAATTTAGGGATATGCAAAATTAGCCAATAATAAGGTTTTTCCTTATTGCAGCTAATGTGTCTGGATCACTGGCTTCGACGATTGCACTAATAGGCTGTTTTTTGCCACAGCCTTATTGCTCATGTCCAGGCCTGTTTCTGAATGCTGACTTATATGGTGCACATATTTTTAATTTTGTTTGCTTAATTAATTATTTAATTTCTTTATTTATTTATTGCATTTGTATACAGACATGATCTGTCTTGGTCAATAAAACACATTTTTAGTGGTGGCCCAGGAAGAAAAGCTCAGCAATAACACCCCCCCCCCAAAAAAAAGATAATATGGTTGTAGTACAATTTAGTTGATGAGTACATAGTTCAATACAAGTAAGAAAAACTAGTGAAGGAAAAGTCCATTGCACTGGTAGAGCGTGTTAAATTCTTGATCAGTGGGCAGTGGAATTCTTGTAAACTGACCCTTTCCAAAAGATTTTATATAAATAAAAAAATAAAAACACAAGAAAATCTAAATGCTCCTTAATGCTGTCTAGTTTATTGTGTTTTCTTATTAGTGCTTTTGTCTGTTAGACTTCATCAGATAGACTTTTACTGAGTTGCAGGACAGATGAATAATCCCAAACAGCTCCTAGCATCAGTGTGTAGGTTTTCAAAACCCAGTGGGGGCGATTGTGCTCCCCTGTGTCTACTGTCCCATATTTCATAAAAATATCAATATTTTCATTAGCTTTTGGTAAAATCAGTAAACTGATATAGGGGACATTTGTGCAGTCAACTAAATCAAAAATTTAATAAAAATATATTATAGTTCATTTTTCCTACAAGAGGTATTGGTACCAGAGAAATTGTGTCGGAGAATCTAATCATGTCACAAGATTCATATTACTTCAATGACAGTTCACTTTTTGTGCTGTGTAGTAATGGAACTATTGTTTCCACTTCTTAGACTTTTTTATTGCATTTTTATAATATAGCTTTTGTTGGTTTGAAGCAACTTCATGATTATTATGGAATAACTTAGCTATTTTTGCTAACTGCTTTCTGGGCATACATAACACATTTTCAGAACTTGTTTATTTTTCTATACTTCTTTTATTATATTGTTGGTGTAGGTTGTTTGTACATAGCATTTCATCTTATAAAAAACAGTTGATACCTAGGAGATTTCCTCATAAATATATAAAAATACAATAGATGCTCTCATTCTTTGCAGCTCTCTTTTTATGCATCTTTTTGCATGCATTTTACAACTCCATGAAAGGGAAATGTAATAGCACTGGTTCTTAGCAGTAAATACAGCTTCTGTATTAAAGTGCAATTAAAATGAACACCTTTGCTAGTAACAGTGACTTTACATATGCTTAATGAACTGAATAGCTCTTTGTACTGGTCAGCAGCTATCAGATGTAACAATATAAGCATAAACTGCCTCGGAGCATTCAGTAGCACTCTTCAGAATCACTAATATGAATCTAATTTGATTTTTGTGTGTAAGGCCAGATATATTTATTTCTTTTCACACAGGCAGCACACACAAACACACACACACATATCTATATATATATATATATATATATATATATATATATATATATATATATATATATATTTATATACATACATGTACACACACACACACACACACACACACACACACACACACACACACACACACACACACACACACCAGTGACTCTGCAGGCATTCTGTCTTATTTAGTCATTTATTAAATTAATTCTTTCTGTCCATGACTGTGTTGCTGCCATTGATTTTTAGGTATTTGTCTTTTTTAATTGTAAATGGCATGGTTGTGAAAAATGAATGGAATTCATACCAAATGTCATAAGGCCATGTTAAGAAATCAAGGGGCATCTTACAGTGGTTAAGTGATGCAATTAAAATTCCACAAATGTGAAATCAGAAATAAATGGTGCATGCATGCTGCCTAATGTAAATATTTTCTATCAAACAGATAAGGTTTTGCTTATAGTCCTCCAAATGTTTTCAAGACTGAAATGAAAAAGGGCCACACAGTTACTTTTGTATCACTTCCATGACCATTACTAAAAAAACAAGTTAAAGGATGATGGGTGACTTTCCTGACTTCAGGAGTGAGATTCAAGTGAGCCACTTAGATTATATGTCACATATAAAGAGTAACAAGTGTAATTAACCACTACCAGGCGTTGTTCTTTATAGGGTATGGTCCTCAAATAGTTCATAAAACAGATCCTGTAAATATACTTCCTAGATAGCTCTCAAACTAGAGATGCTTGGTGGAAAGAGTCTGTTTTTGTTTCTCTTTTGTACTATCCAAAATCACTGTTATTGGCTCACACATGTGCAATCAAAATTTTATTCATACGTAGTCCAAGCAGCAGTATTAATCTATAGATGGTAGATAAGAAAGATGGGTTAACAATTTCTTTGATGATGTAATGCATGGAGAGCTGATATTATGACCCTTTAACAGAAAAAAGATAAAAATGTTCCCTACTGCATGACTCGAACATAACAGTGGTTCATAGCTCTCAACTATTCAGATTTCCACAGAATGTCCAGATTTTTGCTTCATATTTTTTGTATGTTCCTCATAAAATTTGTGTTTTTTTGACAAATGAATGAGGATTGAAGTCATTAAATAATTACATACATTTGAGTTTCAAACTTCATATCCTTCAGAAAATGCATGCCAACACACATCCTACTATTCTAGCAACTTTTTTAAGTTTATAAAAGCAATATTTCAAATGTGTCCCTATTTTTGGACCTTTGTCCCTCCACAGTTTTAGGCTTTGTCCAGATTTCTTGCTCTAAGAGGTTGAAATGTACACAGTACTTAGGGTGGTTAAGTAACTTGCTCAGTCATGCAGTAGGTAAATAGGTAGAAAGAGCCAAACCCTGTATCTCTGACTATAGAAGGCAGCTTATTAAGAACTTTAAGCCCTAATCATCTGCACCAACTGACAGACCTTCATTAATTTCTTCATTTGCTGTTAAACCACTGAGGATTACAGTCAATCAGTTAAGCCAGTCAATATATTTTCTAGTAGGTATGGATGGGAGTCCTGAGCTGACATCCATCAATCATTTTCATTTGCCAAAGTCGTTGCAGCAGTCTTTTGCAGACAGGTGCAAAAGGCCTCAAAGTTGACTGGTATGTTGTGTGGGTGTGGCTGGTTGTGTGTTTGTGGGGAGTGGAGGTGTCCCTTTGTAAGGGTGGTGTGAATGTTATGCATTGTGAAATGGCGGGATTAGGAATAAAACTGTTATCACTCTGGTCCCTACCAATTTCATCATTGCTTAATTAAAAAATATATATTGCTCTATGTTTATCATTACATTGTTTGAGTGCCCTGTTTAGAGTATGGTATTGTGACGAAAGGAAATTCTACCAGCACAGCTACCTGGAATTTTGTAAATAATTATATGCCATTGGTGAATATCAAAATGATTTATACAAGATGATTGTGTTACAAATGTATTAGAAATGTATGTCATGTGTATATCAAACTGCTCTGTACAGAAGTTTGTGTTGAAAAGGTATTTGTAAAAGTGCTAAGTTTAAAATGTATCCAGCGTGCCCTACTGGAAGAGAGCATAAATGTACATGCACTATTCTAAGTGTTTAAATGCATATACCTTAACAGTGGAAACTGGGATACAGGAGGTTAACTTCATCCTAGTAAACTTTAAAAATATATTTGAAATTAAATTACTTTATAGGACACGTTAAAGTGGCTAGCTCTCAAGTTTTCTGTGATACAAAGCTTTCTGTATTGTCCTTGGAGTGAACTAATTGCTACTTTTGAAGCATGAAGGAATACAATTGTTTTATGACTTCCAGCATCTGCCAAAGATCTGAGGAAAAGTCCTTGTCTGTATATTTTTACAAGTAGATGCTAAATGCTACCAGCTTCTAGCAACATGGGTTTTGGCCTAGAAACTAGAAGTCACATGACCAGAAATTATGCCATTCTGCAAGCTACCTCAGCAGTAATATTTTAGATATTAATCTGAAAAATCTCTTAGTGAGACAGAACATTCTGCATTCAGTCTTGGACCTGACAACAACAAGACCCATTCACCACATCCGCCTTGATTTAATGAAGTAAGTTTCTAGGGAACAGTATAACTCTCTTAGATACACTCACGAATACAGTGAAGTTTAGTTTACATGTTTTTCTTTATTTGTGTGAGCCTGTACTGCAATGTTATTTTAAATAGTTCCTGTGGTTTTTGAACTCTGATGTCACTGTGAATATATACCGAGTATTTTTTTGTTCTTTTATTATTTATTTTTAAATATATTTAAAGCTTTTATTGTGGCTGATCTGTGTAGAGATATTTAAGTTTTGAGAGTACTTGCATATTTATTTGGTGACACTCTGTGGCAACTCCTAATAGCCTTGCTCTTGGTCAAACTACCATTGATATTAATATTAATATTACACAGAAAGATTCTACACCATTTGGTAAGGGCCCTAAAAGTAGTGGTAATGAGTGACTGGTGGAAGTGAAAACTATCTTATAGTCTGGGCAGAAGGGGGGGCATAGCTAGTAAACCTGTGCCAGACTTCCCCAGGTGTGTGTGTGTGTGTGTGTGTGTGTGTGTGTGTGTGTGTGTGTGTGTGTGTGTGTGTGCGTGCGTGCAAATCAAACCTCAAAGAGTGTGTGTGTGTCAGCTACTTGGGCAGGGACATGAAGCATTGGTTGTACAGAGAAGGTGCTGGAGGTCTTGGCTTGGTCACTCAGCTGAGATCTCAACTCTATAGCTGTGCCAGTGGGGAGTCTTATTAGGGATCTGGAGAAAGAGTGAGAAACCAGCCCAGGACTGACTGTGGTCTCTGTGTGCTCTTAAGGGAAATTGAACTTGATACAGAGAGCTGCATCTATAAATACTGTGGGTGTACTTGTCATCCTCTCAGTGAACATCCCCCACTGTTGCCAGTGGTGAGGATTGAGGCTCCTTGATTACTGGTCCAGTGGAGGGTCATCCTATTTGGCTGGCAGTGGTGGGATCACCACATCACATATTGGGATTTGGTGGTGTGTATCGTGAACTCCTGTAGCCTGTAAACAGTGGTCACTAAAAAAGGTGTTTGTACTCTCAATCAGCAACACTGTAGACATTTAGAGTTTCATATCACAATAGTGTTATTTATTTATTTTTTTAGCTTAGTTAGTCAGGGAGAGCAGGCAAGGATGTCAGGAGAGGATTATGGCAAGCTAACAAGGAATCATTTGGCTGAAATTTGCCAAGCCAAAGGACTGGCACATGCCAACCTGACTAAAGGAGAAATGATTGCAGCCTTAACCACAGCTGCATCACAGACCAACAACCAGGAGGACAACCAGACTGGCCTTGGGGATGTACATCTCTTAGAAAATGGACAGTTCAACTTTGCCTCAGAGGACTTAAAAATCCATCTGGGGTTAAAGACTCTTGAACTGGAGGCCAAACGTTTGAAACTAGAATCAGCAGAAAGACTGTGGCAGAAGAAACAAATGGTATTAGAAGCAACGGAGAGACTGAGATGTCTGGAAGATGAAGAAAATGAGAGGCAGAGGGAACATGAAAAGTAGATGCTGACTCTTTCCCAGGGTCATGGAGGTAATGGGGAAGGGAATAACCGAACCCCAGAAGCAATAAAGGTCAGTAAATTTCTTCCACAATTTACAGAGGGTGATAATTTTGATAGTTTTATTCATATGTTTGAAAGGTATGTAAACAGTATAATGCTGACCAAGGGCTCTGGGTATGGTTCCTGATCCCCTTACTCCATGCTAAAGCTGTAATTGCTGTTTCTAAATTGACTGTTACTGATTGCTTAAATTATAATACAGTTAAAAATTGTTTATTAGAGTGTTTTAAGTTAACATCTGAAGCTTACAAAAAAAGTTTCATGAGCATAGACGCAAGGCAGATGAAAGTGTGTGTGTTTTTGTTGCTGAGTTAAGCACTTATTTTCATAGGTGGATGAGTGGGTGTCAGGTCACCACTTTTGAAGGGTTGGCAGACCTTTTGGTGAGGGAAAAAGCCCTTAGAACTTTGCCTGAGGACATGAGAATCTAGTTGGTAGATAGAGAATGTAACACTGCAGATACGCTGGGGAAAAAATGGAGACCTATACCTAGCAAGCAGGGCATTACTGCACAGGAAAGGGATACCCAGTGCTGCACATGTGTATAAGAGAATCCATGGTGGGCAACCTAAACTTCCCCAACAGAGTCCACCATTAGCAGGGGAAGCCACTAGTTTATGTACACAGCCAGGATCAAGGGTTAAATGTTTTAAATGCAACCAGTGGGGCCATGTAGCATATAGATGTCCATGGAGGCAAGGTGGGGAGCAAAAGGTGGGGGACCTAGCAAGTAGGAATGACAGAATGTCAGCAGGAAGTTGTCTGGAGGCAACAAGGGTACCAAACTACCATAAGAGGTTATATCCTAACTTAGTAGATGGGAAAGAGCACACTGCTAAGAGAGACACAGCCTCTGACCTAACCATTGTGAAGCCTGCAATGGCTAAAGAAGAGCACTACTTGCTTGGGCAGTCTACTTCACTCAAACCTTTAGAAGGTACCCCATTCCAAATTCCTTTGGCTAGGGTTCACCTTGACTGGGAGGGTGGAAAAGGGAGCGAGCAAGTAGGTGTGTTTGAGGATATCCCTGCAGATGTCCTAATAGGTAATGATTCTGATAATGCAGTACCTTGTGTGCATGCAGTGACAGGCAGTCAGGCTTGGAAACAGGCATGTGGGTCTGGTAGCCTGGGGCGACCCAGACAGACTGCACACTTTAAGCCAGGACGGGTGAGGTGGTTACTTCAGAGAGGGAGCTACCCTGTATCAGTGTGACTGAAGGTGAGCCACAGCTGCTGGTGGGTACTGATATTCCCTTGGACAGAGTGACTGCAAGGGCAGAGGTGAGTAGTAGTACCGAGGCTGACAGTGAAGCACCACTGTCATAGGATACCAGACTTCCTGTGGGAAGGGAAGCTGGGAAGGGTTACAAAGAGAGAGCTGAGACAGCCTCAGCTCTCAGACCCTACATTACAAGGATTGAGGGATGTAGCCTGGGAGGCGCCTGACTCTCAAGGAAAGGGAGAATTTGTATACTGGGACAAAATGTTACTGTATAGAGAGTGGACCCCTGAGGGAGGGCTAAAGGGTGAGGTAATAGAGCAGTTGGTAGTGCCCAGAGCCTACCATCTGGCACTTCTAGCGATAGTTCATGACATTCCCTTTGCAGGTCATATGGGCATAAACTGTACCAAAAGATGTATTATGCAGAACTTTTATTGGCCTGGGATTTTCAGGGATGTAACAGAGTGCTGCAGGACCAGTGAGCAGTGCCAAAAAGTAGGCAAGACAGGAGACCATGTCAAAGCTCCTTTGATGCATTTGCCTTAACTGAGGAGCCATTTCAGAGGGTAGCTGTGGATATTGTGGAGCCTCTGAGTACCCCAAGTTTCACAGTGAAGAAATATATCCTAGTGGTAGTAGATTATGCTACCAGATACCCTGAAGAGCTGGCCCTGTCCTTCATTGAGATAGAAAAGTTGGGAAATGCTTTGTTAGAGATTTTCAGCAGGGTAGGTTTCCAAAAGAAATACTGACTGACAGAGGTGCCAATTTCATGTTAGACCTGCTAGCTTGTCTGTGGAAGCACTGTGGGATGAAGCACCTAAAGACCACACCACTATCCCCAGACTCATGGTCTTGTGGAGATGTTAAACTCTACACTAAAGACCATGCTACAGGCACTTGCAGACCTGTTTAAGAGGGAGTGGGACAAATATTTGTCCCATCTGTTTTTTTTCTACAGAGACGTGCCCCAGGAATCCACAGGTTTTTCACCCTTTGAGTTGCTGTATGGGCATAGGGTGAAGGGACTTCTAGATTTGATTTGCGATGAGTGGGAGAGTGAGTGTGAATCCCACAAGGAGTCTGTTGTGGCATATGTCCTAAACCTCAGGAGAAGGCTTGGGAAATTCATGGGCTTGGCCCAGGAGAACCAGGCAGATGCCCAGTAGCAGAAAAAGATCTGGTATGATAGGAATGCTCGAGCTAGAGAGTTTGCTGAGGGGCATCAGGTTATGGTTTTCATTCCTGTCAGACACAATAAGCTGCAAGCAACTTGGGAAGGACCCTTTAAAGTGATAAGGAAGGTCAGTGAAGTTAACTACATGGTAGAACTGCTAGGCAGGAGGCAGGGGCACAAACTGTACCATTTTAATATGATGAAACCCTACCGTGATAGGGAGGCCCTTGTGCTGAGTATTTGCAGTGGATGGCAGGAGGAGTCTGAGAGAGATCTGGTGACTGATCTCCTTAGTAAGGCTCGGACTGACACCTCAGTGAAAGGGGTAGCAATGTCCCAGCAGCTATCCTCTATCCAGGTTTGAGAAATCCAAGCAGTGTTACAGGAGTTTGGGGACATGTTCACTGGGAAACCAGGGTGCACCTACCTGGTGCAGCACCATGTGGATATAAGACCCCAAAGGCCTATTATGCAGGCCCCTTATAGGGTGCCTGAGAAAGTCAAATAGACTCTGAGTGAGAAGATAAAGAAAATGTTGGAACTGGGGGTAATCCAGGAGTCCAGCAGTTCCTGGGTCTACCTAGTGGTGCTGGTACCAAAGAAAGATGGCAGCACCAGTTTCTGTTTGGACTACAGGAAATTAAATAGTCATACAGAGTCAGACACTTACCCCATGCCTAGGAGAGATTAAGCCTTAGAGCAGCTGGGTGGGGCTAAGTAGCTTACCACTATTAATCTTACCAAGGGGTACTGGCAGGTACCCTTGACTCCCAATGCTAGAGAGAGAGGTCAGCCTTTGTGACTCCCTTTGGCTTTAATGAGTTTACAAAGATGCAGTTTGAGATGAAAAATGCCCGAGCAACTGTCCAGAGCCTGGTAGATCATATCCTAGCAGGAGCAGGAGATTTTTCCCCTGCTTACCTGGATAATATTGCCATCTACAGCCAATCCTGGCAAGAGCACCTTCAGCATGTCAGGGAGGTGCTGGGTGGATTACAGAGGGCAGGGGTGACCATTAAGCCCAGTATGTGTCAGGTGGGTATGGTGAAGGTCTCCTACTTGGGACATAGAGCAGAGAGTGGTAAGATCAAATCAGAACCACCCAAAGTGGAAGTCATTCAGGCATAGCCTGCTGCTGTTACCAAAAAGCAGGTGAGGGCATTTTTAGGGACAGCAGGGTACTACAGACAGTTTGCCCCCATGTATAGTAACATAGCTGCTACCCTCACAGACCTGACAAGAAAAAACATGCCAGATAAGGCAGTGTGGATCCCAGCATGTGAGCAGGCATTCCAGAAGCTTAAAGGAGCTTTGGAAGGACCCCCTGTGTTAGCCAGTTTAGATTACAGCATTAGAATTTGTTGTGCAGGTGGAATCTTGAAACCATAGGGTGGAGGCTGTATTCAGCCAGGTTTCCTCAGAGGGAGAAGAGTACCCATTTATATACCTCAGCCATAGGCTCAAACCCAGGAAGGAATGCTATGCAGCTGTAGAAAAGGAATGTCTAGCCATAGTATGGGCACTGCAGAAACTTCAGCCTTATCTGTATGAAAGAAAATTCACTGTAGTTACAGACCAGAATCCCTTAACTTGGCTACAGTGAGCCAGCCAAGTTACTAAGGTGGAGCCTAGGGTTGCAGGCATGTGATATGACAATGCAGCACCACAGTGGGGTTAACAATGCCAACATAGATGGGATCTCAAGACAGGGAATAGGGTAATGTATTCCCAGACAGGTTCAAATGTGATGACCCTCCCCTGGACCAGTAATCAAGGAGCCTCAAGTCTCACCACTGGCAACAGCGGGGGATGTTCACTGAGAGAATGAAAAGTACACCAACTGTATTTCCAGATGCAGCTGTCTGCATTAAGTGCAGTTTCCCTTAAGAGCACACAGAGACCACAGTCAGTCCTGGAATGGTTTATCACACTTTCTCCTGATCCCCAATAAGACTCCCCACTTACACAACTATAGAGTTGAGATCTTAGCTGAGTGACCAAGCCAAGACCTACAGCACCTTCTCTGTCCAACCAATGCTTCATGTCCCTGCCCAAGTAGCTGACACACACACTCTTTGAGGTTTGATTTACACACACACACAAACACACACACACGCCTGAGGAAGGGTGGCACAGGTTTACTAGCTATGCCCCCTTCTGCCCAGACTATAAGATAGTTTTCACTTCCACCAGTCACTCCTTATCAGCTAATTTAGGGCTCTTACCAAATGGTGTAGAATCTTACTGTGTATTATTAATATTAATACCAATGGTAATTTGACCAAGAGCAAGGCTATTAGGAGTGGCCACACAGTGTCACCAAATAAATATGCAAGTACTCTCAAAACTTAAATATCTCTACACAGACCAGCCACAATGAAAGGTTTAAATATATTTAATAATAAATAATAAAAAGAAAATACTCAGTATATATTTACAGTGACATCAGAGTTCAAAAACCACAGGAAATATTTAAAATAACATTGCAGTACAGGCTCGCACAATTAAAGAAAAACATGTAAACTAAACTTCACTATATTCCTGAGAGTATCTAAGAGAGTTATACTATTCCCTAGAAACTTACTTAATTAGAACAAGGCAGATGTGGTGAATGAGTCTTCTTATTGTTGTCAGGTCCAAGACTGAAAACAGAATGCTCTGTCTCACCAAGAGACTTCTCAAATTAATATCTAATATATTACTGCTGGGATAGCTTGTAGAATGACATCATTTCTGGTCACCTAACTTCTAGTTTCCAGGCCAAAACCCCCATTGCTAGAAGCTGGCAGCATTTAGCATCTACCTGCAAAAATATACAGACAAGGACTTTTCCTCAGATCTTTGGCAGATGCTGGAAGTCATAAAACAATTGTATTCCTTCATGCTTCAAAAGTAGCAATTAGTTCACTCCAAGGACAATACAAAAAGCTTTGTAGCACAGACGCTGTGTCTCTAGCTCATTGAACACTTGAGATCTAGCCTCTTTATTGTGTCATATAAAGTAATTTAATTTCAGATATTTTTCTAAAGTTTACTAGACTGAGGTTAACCTCCTGTATCCCAGTTTCTGCTGCTGAAGTATATACATTTAAACAGTTAGAATAGTACATGTATATTTCTGTTCTCCTCCAGTAGGGCACACTGTGGATACATTTTAAACTCAGCACTTTTACAAATACTTTTTCAACACAAACATGTGTATAGAGCAGTTTGGTATACACATGACATACATTTCTAATACATTTGTAACACAAGCATCTTGTATAAATCATTTCAATATATACCAATGACATATAATTATTTACAAAATTCCAGCTAACTGTGCTGGCAGTGTCTCCTTTCATCACAGGTATCACTGCTACAGCTACTGGTACTGGTACTGTTCCAATATATGTACATGCTTGTGTAATTTGGGGTAGTTGTAATGGTGAACGGATGAGTAGGAGTGTCACATCTCTTATCTGCGTACCCCACAAGCATCCCCAATTTTGGCTTATACTTTTGCTCTGACATAATACAATCCATAATGCTTTTTGAAAAAGATGTTGGATCACAGCATTCTTTGCAATTAAAGAGTTCTTTTTTTTCATAAAATGAATGCCAATTCATGTAGTCTTATTTTGTGAGTTTACTTAATCAGTAGAATTGCTATTTTCAAAAGTACCTGATTTGAAAGCTTTCTCCATAAATCTGTTGCTGAGAGGATGAGAAATATGCTAGAAGTTTACAACTAACACAGACTCCATAAAGCAGCAGTAACTGAAAATACTGGGTCACATCAGAGGCTTGTGAGGTCATTTTTAAGAAGAAATCAATGACTATTCCATTGTTATGTAAAGCCTGGCATTAAATACCATAGAGCAGGTTATGCTATAACATAATAACTATGTAAAGATAACCATGTGAGTAGCCAGAATGCAATTCCAATTGAATATTTTACTGTGTACATTTTAAGAAATGGATAGATTGTCCTAAACTTTGAATTAATGTGTGTGCTTTTTTGGCACACCAGGCTGTGATTTGTTTGATGTCTGTTTTCATACAAAGTTGACTAATTAGTTGAAGCTATCCAAACTAGAAATTTGAGATTATAGCTCTTGAAGGAAGAGAGATGGGAGGAGTAACTTGGCGAGGAGCTAAAAGTTGCTAAATTGCTCTTTGTAAAAAGTCATTTTTATTTCAGTAATTTGTTGACACTTTTGCAAGTTTCTTTCAGAGAATGCGTAGTACATCAGTAGAAATAACATTTGTAAAACTCAGGGCAGACCAGTAAATGACACATGATCTGCAGACTCTCCAACTTGGCAGTTTTTTCAGGTGTTCCATTCTAAGTGAATGGAAGTCTAGTCTGACAACAAATGGTAGGGCTACAAATTCTCAGAATCTGTGCTCTCATAGTGCATTATAGATCAGATTTAACTTTCCAAAGGAATCAGGATGTCTGCCCCATGAGCTCAAAGAAGGATAAAAAATTAAATAAAATTAGGAATGAATAATTATTTTGCTGCAGGCAGCTTTGGGAGGTGCAGAAATTCATGGTAAGATAAAAATATATGCTTTTTCATCATTTGCTTTACTGGTCCTTTAATAGGTTTAGTGCCTACTAAGCATTCAGGCCTGTGGGAATCTGCTGGGGCAGAGAAACCATATAATCTCTAGGCAGATACACTGAGACTCCAACCCAAATTTACTGAACTCCAACTTACCATAAACAAAACAAATGGTCAAATTATAGCCTTCCGTATGACACCTTCCATATTCCCAAGTGACCATAAAAGATTCCTAAAATAACCATAATAAAAATATGCTTCTAATGGGGGATATTAACATGAAAAGAGTGGTGGATCTATAATTCAAATGTTGGTTAAGGACAAAGATTCCTAAACTTAATAAATGGTAATTCTATAGAACAAATGGTACACCAGCCCACTTGGGGGTTGAACATTCTATACCTTGCCGTAACCAGTACAGCTCCCACAAGTACTTCTGCTATAGTATCTCCATCCATGGTTAAATCTGACCACAAATGAGTGACTTTCTCTTTTAAAGTCTCAATCACCCCTGCAGTGAACAATTTTGAATGTAAAAACTTCAGAAAGACAAACCTACTCACACTCTCTGATAAGCTCTCCAATTTTACTTGTAGTGTCACCAGTCCTCATGCAGCATTAGCTACTACTTCTACACATACCCACAAAAGTGTATAGAACTAGCAGTCTGCACTAGAACCAAATATAACAGTTCATTTAAAAACTAACCACATTGCTGGTTCATCTGTTAAATAAGATCTACAATAAATAAAAACTTCTGCACTCCTATAACAAATCTAAATCTACTCCCATTAAAAACTCTATCAGAAAGAGAAGTAAAGAACTAAAGATAATCACAAGGAATACCAAAGCAAAATACAACATGAAATTAGCATCTGAAGCAAAGGTTAAGTATAAATTCTTCTTTAATTACATCTGAAAATTAAGAAATAGCACCCATTAGTGTTCTGAGCTAATCCAAAATGGTATCACCCACTTTGACCCTAAAAGCTATAGCTAATAAACTTCCAGATAAGTTTAGTAATAAGATTATTCCAGAACCAGTTAAGGTACTTCTCCAGATCACTGACTCCCTCTTATCCCCCCAACATCATCAATGATCTTGTCCTAACTGTGCACTCAAAAGCTAAAAATACCACTTTCATGCATTTAGACACTTTAATTGGATGCCTAATAAATATTACCAAGCATTCTTTTGAAGAACTCCTCCTGAACTTCTTTAACTTTATTCTAGTCACAGATGTGTCCTTAAAGTAGTAAGAATGGCTATTGGAATGTTCATTCATAAGGTGACTCCTAGCACAGACCCTGGAAACTATAGATCCATCATCCAAACGAGTCTAATTTGCAGAGCAACAAAATGCATCTGGCTTCACAGGATCATAGGAAGTTACTAGGCTAATGGCCCTAGGGGCCTTACAAGCCTAGCCAAGTTGTACCCTTATTTCCATGATCAGCAGCTACTGACCCTGTCCAAGAAGGACACAGGTGAAACCTCAAGGGTGAGTTTATGGTTACCCATCCAATTGTCCAGATTGCGTTTGAAAAGGGCCAATGAGGTGTTCTGTTTGATATGAAGTGGAATCTGTTACAAAGGTGTGGTAGCCTCTGGGTGACAAATCTGTCCCTCCAGCAGGTTCTATTAATGTCACATACCAGGTTAAGGTCTTTAGAGCAAGTAACCAGTATATCATTTGACTTGTGGATATGCAGCATTTCCATTAAAGCAGGGTCAGAGATTACCTCTGAGTAGTCTGTATGAAACAAATAAAGTGACAGTGATTTTAGCTGCTCTACATAGGACAGATGCTGAAGACCTTATATTTTCCTTGTGAGGAACTTCTGCGTTTTTTCCAATTGCTGCAGGTGCTTGGAAAGGTACATAACAAAAGGGGCATTTTACTCAATTATTGTCCTGATGAGGGAAGAGCACAGGGAAGTTATAACTTATTTTTTCTGGAGGCAATGCCCTTATATATGAGATGAGCAATATAAAATGTCCTTCTTACCACTGTGGAGACATGGTGATCAAAGGTAAGGTTGCTGTCAACCTGTGTCCAGGTCTCTCACCACTAAGTGCATACTTAGGGTGTTGCTATTGATGTGGTAGTTAGCAGGAACATCGCTCTTACTGAAAGGGATGATAATGCATTTTTTGCATTGAGTTTAAGGCCATGACATTGGCATGGATCATTTGTTTGTGTAAGACACTCCTGTAGGATGTTGACATGATTTGGAGATTCTATGACCGCTCCCAGTTTGCAGTCATCAGCTAAATTAGTCAGCCACAGACCTTAAGGTTTTGCTTGTACTTTGGAGGTGGATTCCCCTATTTTGACTATATGTGTTTTATCAGTGAGCCAGTTAGTGACCCATGCAACAATATAAGGGTTGCTACCTAGTTTTTTTTCATTTCTCCAAGTCTTTTGGGTTTCTAATACCATGACTGGAATGGACCCCATTCCTAAATCAGAGTACGATTAAAGTTCATGAAATTAGTATTGTTTCAATGTTTTATGCCAGCCAGAAGTGCTCTTTGCAGCACCCACAACATGCCCAGTAATGACTCCTTCTGCAGTTCATATGGGGTTACATGTATTGGTAACGTATCTAAATACTGTTGTAGATTCTTTATTATAAGACCCATTGCTCCTACTACTATTGGAACTGTCTAGGTATCTTTTTTCCACGTTGCTCTCATTTCTGCCTGCAAATCCTGATATTTTATTACTTTGTGTCTCTCTCTACACGAGACACTGTAGTCACTGGGTGTGGCAATTTCAGTAATCAATGCTACTTTTGTCTTCTTTTCATGGACCACTATATTCAGTTTTCTAGCATCTATTTTTTGAACTGTTAGTAATGAGCTCATGTGATGTAGACTTCATAATTTTCTATGATGCTTTGTGGCCATACCTCTCAACCTTTTAGAACAAGAAATCTGAACAAAGCTATAAATAAAAGTGGGACAAAGGCCAAAAAATAGGGACAATTTTTAAATATTGCTCTTACAAACTTAGAAAGTTGATAGAATAACAGGTTTTGCATTAGCATGAATTTTCTGAAGGGTACAAAGGCTGAACAAGGTCCCGATCTACATAAGACAGAGCCCCTCACTATCACTCTTCAAGAGGAACCTTGACGAGTGGATGGGTAACAGAAAGTTCACACCGGGGATCATACCAACAGCTCTACTAGATAGGGGCCAAGGGTACTAGCTGCTAGATCAGGGGCCTAGGGAACTAACCAAAGGGGTGGTGAATACCGCACAATGTGGCTGGGCTAATATATGCCTTCGGGCAGATAGCCCAGTATCTACCTATGAACCTATGAAACTCAAATGTCTGTCATTATTTTCTAACTTCAGTCTTTAATGATTTGCCACTAACTTGCCAGAAAAATACTATTTTATGAAAAATGGATAAAAAACATGAGGCAAAAATCTGGACATTTTGCAAAAATCTGTACAGTTGAGAGGTATGTTTGTGGCTCATGTTTCCAGTGTTTTTCAGCTACTTCAATACCATAATGTTTGCATATTCCCCAGTGCAACAGTCTTGCCACATTATTATGCCTTTCAGTATACAGTCATTCTGCCATTAGTATGTCACATCCAGCAACAAGGTATGCAACTGTTTCCAATTCTGTTTTACAAAACCTACATTTTTCTGTTTCTCCCACATATTCAATGGACTTTGTAAACCGACGTGTATGTAGCCCACTACCTTGGGCCACCAAAATTAACCTTTCATCTCTTCGTTTGAATTTGCCTCTCCTTAACCATTCCTGCATTCAATCCTGATCAACATGAGATTCTTCCAGACGTTTTCTATACTTGCAACTATATTTATACATTTTCAACATTTCTTGCCTTCTGATCTGGTCCTTCACCTTATATTCTTTCTTTCGTTTTTTGGCACATTCAGTTGCTGCCTGATTTTTATTTACTTCTGGTTTGATTTCCATTCCTGCTTGACGCCAATATGCTTCTGCTACATTAAGCAGAGAAGTCATCTTAGATTTATTCTCCTCATGTTTCAAAACTTTCACTACATTTGGGTCTTGTGTGGTCAGCAGATATGTGTGCAGTCCCACGATTGGAGATCTATGCATGTAATCAATTTCAAGGAGGCCCATTCCTCCTTCAGAACGAGTCATATATAATCTTGGTATGCACTGATTTTTATAAATCATTTGGTGAGCAAGAACCATTCTTCTTGTTTTCCTGTCTAGTCTATGCAACATGTTTTGGGCCAGTCAATCACTCCAAAACTGGAAATTAGGATAGGCATAGCAAATTGGTTTATAGCTTGAATTTTGTTCCTAGATGTCAACTATTTTCAGGATTAATTTAAGTCTTCTGAAGTATTCCTTACTATGTTTTATTCACCTTTGTTCATGTTTTATTGTTGATCCTTCATCAGTTCCCAAATATTTATACACTCCCTCTTGCTCAAGTTCTTTTATATCACATTCTTGTTCCAAACTGATGTTTTGTTGGTGGTGCAGTTTTCCTTTCCTCATCTGATGAGCTATACAGTTTCAAATCATCGACAAAGAGAAGATGAGAAGTCTTTACACTTTGTTGTTTTCTAGGAGCCAAATTATAGCCATGGCCTAGGCTGATACCTAGCTGGGTGAGTTTGTCAATGATGCCTGAGTGGGGGCTAGTGTCAAAAGCCTTGGCTATGTCTAGGTAGGATGTATGCACAGATCCATCCAGGGCCTTGGTGAATGTCTCAAAGAAGTCCACCAGGTTTAACAGGGTGGCTCTCCCTTTGAGAAATCCAAACTGAGTTGGGTCAAGTGTTTGGAGACTACCTATATCTTTGTTGATAAGTTCCATGATGATTCGCTCTATGGCCTTGCAGATAAGGCTAGTCAGGCTAACAGGTCTATAGTTCCCGGGGTCAGTGGAAGCACCATCTTTATGCAAGGGAATAACGGTGTCCATTTTCCTTTCAGCTGGGATGAAGCCGGTGCTTAGACTGTGATTGAAAAGAGTACACAATGGTGTTGCTAATTCTTGTTGAAGCCCATGTAGGACGCAGCTTGGAATGTTATCAGGTCCCATAAATGCTGTGTTTTTGACCTTCGAGAGGGAATTTATGACCTGCTCTTTAGAGATACAATGTAGGAGATAGGTGGTAGGGATGTCATGCGGTACGTGTGGTGGGGAAAGGGGAGTGAAGTTTTCACAGAACCTGTCAGACAACAGGTTAGCTATGTCCACAGGCTCAGTATATGTGATATCATTAACTACCAGTTCGGCACAAATCTGGGCCTTTCCTTTTAGGTTATGGATGTAACTAAAGAATGCCTTATTGCTGTCCTTAGTTGAGGAAGCTAATTTGGATTTGTAGTTTGCTTTGGAGGACTTCACAAGAAGTCTTATATGCTAGTTTAATCTGAGGATGGAGTGTTTCCAGTTTAGGGCTCCCTCCCTCTTACTCTTAGACAGCAATTTTGTCATCTTATTGTAAAGCCTGTTAATGGCAGTTGTCCACCAGGCAGGTTTGCTTTTCCTTCAGGAGCTTGTTTTGGTCATATCAGGTACAGCCGAGTCAATCCAGTTATACAGGTGTTTGTATAAAGCATTGGTGTAAAACTCAGCATAGTTGCCAGTTCCATCTGAGGGGGGAGGTGCAGTGAAGCTATTTATACCATCCTGTAAGAGGTTATAATCTGCTCTGGAGAAGTTTTTTAGTTTAGTTGCTGCTGGGGGAGAGTCAGGTGTGATAGTTACTTCAAATGAGACTGATCTCACCAGGGAAGACCTCACAGTGGGGGAACTACAGTTGTCCCTAATACTGGTAAGGACCAGATCCAGGATGTTGGCAACCTTTGTGGTGATGTTAACCAGCTGGTCCAGGGCAATGAAGTTAACATAGTTGAAGAACCTTTGGGCAAGTGAGTTTGAGCATGAGTAATTTACCCAGTCAGTGGATGGGTAGTTAAAGTTACAGCCGAGTGACGTCTCCAGGCGTTTCTGCAGTTACCGCCTACTGCACCTCTAGGCGTCAAATATTGCCTGTTCCTATTTGCATTAATAATTCCAAAACCATGCTACATACAAGGTATCAGAATAGTTTATCTTGAAGCATATATGGGAAATTGTCCATCCTTAGTGTTAGGTTCATAGGTTCATAGGTGTTTACTAGGCTAAAGACCACAAGGGCCTTTTTAAGCCTAGCCATGCATCCCAAATCTCTCACAAGTTCTGATACCCTTCATAAGGGTAAGCATGGGCCTGGGAGATGAACCATTTACAGGTTACTTGTGTCCATTAGGTAAATTTATATGGTCAGGAAAGAGGTTGCACTTAGGAATAGCTAGTGGGTGAGAGGTGTGTTGGTACCACTGAGGCTAGCCTTAGTGTTCCACCTGACAGTAGAGCCATGAAATCCTCTGGAGGACCACAAGCAAAGTGTTAAGGGAAAATTTAGCAAGCAAAATGTTTGCATCTATAACCACCAACTGTAACCACCTCTATGCGGCAGTGCATGATGGTGTGCTACACCCAAACAAACTCAACTAGATTATCAAAAACCTCATGTAGCTAAACCCTCAGCAGTTTAGTTTTGTTAAGGGGAGGTCAAGTCTACTTAATTTAAATAACTTCTTTGGGATGGTTATGGTGCAACAAATAGTGGTCACAAGGTCCTCATAGCCTATCTGTATCTGGCCAAGGCATTCATTGGTATACCCCATGCTGGTGTTGGAAATACACTGACAAACCTAAATGTAAACCTAAATGTAAACCCTTATGTGGTAAGGTGGATAACAAACTGTCTAAAAGATAAAATCCATGTAGTCAAAGTATGTAAGCAGCCAGAAGGCACAGCATTTGAATGCAGTGATGACAACATTGTTTTCTTTGTCTGCAGTGGAACAGTGTGTAACTCTCAGCTCTCTCTGATTTTCTTTTTCTTTCCTTATTTGCAACAGAAGAAAATAACTACCCAGCTTTACCTGATATTTGTTCTCTTTGGAAAGGATGAATGCATATCTTGCTGTTCTCCATAATTTTGCCTCATATTTTAAAATTTGCCTTGTCTCTAATACAAATTTCATGATAAATAATGCATGATTACAGTCAGTCAATAAGGCCAGCAATTAGAGTTTCATACTTCCTAATGGTCAGAAAATGCATGTTGATGCAAAACCTGTTTTTTGCATTAACTTTTAAAGTTATTTATAGTAATATTAAAAACAATTATCCTTGATCTGTGGCCTTTCTCTCTCCATTACTTTTGGCTTTGTCCACAATTCTTAAGCAAAGAAGTAGAGATATGAAAGAATCATAGAGGATTTTTTTTCTTTATATTCTGGACGAATCCATGCTGTATAGCAATAAAAACGGTTAGGTGGAGTTTCTAGTGTTTTAACTTTTGATAAAGTTGAACCTGACCTCCTATTCTTTCTAGAGAAAGAGCACCATGTCAGGGGAGCCTGACTGATTCAGGGTGAACAATCTGGAAGGAAAGGTCTAGTTTCTTAAGTGTTTTTTCCATATAGTGTATTTGGGTATGTGTGCACTGCCTTAGCCAGTAAATGATTTGGTTTACTGTCATTTTAGTGATTGTTACAATGTTGAATCAGTAAATAATGGGACCAGAAGGCCACAAGATAAGAATGCCAATGGCCACTTGTTCGAGCAAGTGGACTTGCCCCCTCTTCTGGTCCCATGTTAACACTTGTTTCTGTGTTCATACAGGTCAGGAGATTCAATGTTTAATATTGTTTGAACAAGCGGCCACCAGTATTCTTGTCTTGCATGAAAAGGAGATCTCATTGTTGTGGAACATTCTGAGACAGTTTCAAGTTTTTTTTCAGGATATAAACTTAATGAAGCTAAGACTAAGGCTATACTGTATACTATATACCCACCCATGGATTTCTTCAGCAATACCCACATTTATTGGAACAAGATCAAAGGAAGTATTTAGGAGAACTGGTTAAAAAGGATTCTGTTATGCCAGTTAACGACAAGTGGGAAAAGAATAAACAAGAGATAATACAAAAACTGAGAAACTGGAAGCTCTTGTCTATGGATATGGATAGCATGATACAAGCAGTAAAAATGTTTATAGTCCCTTTAGTTTTGTACACAGGTCAGGTATATTTTTATAAACCAGAGGAGAAGTTGTGGATAGTAATTAATAAAGAGTTGAAGGTTTTTTTCTTGTGGGGGGAGGGGTAAGAGTCAGGTGGGATAAACAGATCCTTCCAAAAGAACAAGATGGTTTAGGATTACCTGACTTGAAGGGATTTTTTAGAGTTATACAGTTAAGGCTCTTATACATAACACAAGTGGAAAGCTGCAATTCAAAGTGGAAAGGGATGATGATAAATTGTTGGGGGGGTTCAAGAAATAAGGAGAGAGTGGGATTTTGTATGCAGATCCTTAAGCACAATAACAACAGTCATACAGAATATTATATTCATAAAGTAGCGGAAAGTATTCTAAGAACTAAGCTAACATGGGAATGGAGAAAGGAGATTCTACCAGTAGGGGTGACTGCAATTAGGCATACACAGAATAGGCAAGAGGGGCTGAAATTTACTGGAGAAAACTGTCAAAAGAACCAAGGTATTGGGAACAAATAATAAGAGAGGGACAGGTAATACAATGGGTAGAGGCTAAAAAGATATTTGTAGGCTAGAGACTGCATTCCTTATCAGAGATTGATATTGGATTATAGGCAAGGAAAAAAGGATAAGAGAATCCTTTGTGAAAGGGCTGCACTGGTAGAGTTTTTAGTTGAATCTAGAATAGAAGTTGCTGTTAAAAAAGGGATAATTAGCAGGGTATATAAAACTATTGCATGATAATTATAGGAATCAATCAGAGGAGGTTAGAAAAGATTGGGAAGAGAGATTGGATAAACAATTCACAAAGAAATAATTGGAGGACATATATATGTCTTCCAAATATGCAACAAAGTCTAGAAGATTTAGGATCTTTGTTTGGAATTGTTTACATATGGATTTTTAAACACCAAATAGACTCCAAATAATTTTTCCTCAGATAGATAGCAAAAGTTGGAGGTGTGATGGGGAAGAAAGAGGTAATTGGGAATATGTACTTTTTGGGAGTGCACGGAGTTGGCAGACTTTAAAAATTCCATGCAGACTACTCTATTAAAAATATTTAGTGAGCAAATTGGTATAATTAAGGAAATAATTTTTGAGCTATGATACAGAATCAGAATTGCCTAGACATAGTAAGGCCTTGCTGAGTCTAATTATGGTGGCTGCCAAAAAATCAATTACTATAAAATGGAAATCAGTGTCTAAAACAACTGTACTAGAAGTAGTGAATATAGTGACAGAGATAAAACAACTGGAAACAGGATCTTTAAAACTGGCAGGAGCAAATTACATAGAAAAAAATGGAAATTAGCGGAACAATACAGGCAGAATAATGTTTTAGCGGAGTAAAGAGGTTGAAAAGAAGGCAGGATTTGAATGAGCTATGTAATGCATGACTGACAATGACAGGACAGATTATAAGTAATGTATAGTGTTTGCAAATAAGAATATGTCAATGTGGTTTGTTTTCATTTATATAAATATATGATTGTCTATGTTATAAGTGATAATTTAATAAACATATTTCTTGTTTAAAAAATGGAAATTTTGGAAAAATTTATGCAGAAAATGGTTTGGAGGAGGAATGAAGTTTAAGTGAAGACAGTCACTGAATAATATATATTGTTGCTTAGACTGTATGATATATAACAATATATGTGATGTATAGTGATGCAAATGTAAGTTTCCCTGTCACAAGTGATAATTTGATAAAGGTGTTTATCTGTAAAGCCATGGAACAAATCATCATGGACCTTATAAATAAGGATATAGGTGATCTTCCAACCCTTGAGCTGACACAGTTTGGTTTTGTCAAAGGTAGGTCATGCATGTTAAACCTTGTGGACTTCTTCACAAACATCACCAGAGACATAGACAAAGGAAAATCTGTGCATACAGCCTACCTTGTCTTAGCCAAGGCCTTCAACACAATCCCACATTTGGGCATCATTGATATGTCATCAGGTGGGTTGCTAACTGGCTCACCGACAGATCACATTCAGTCAAAGTTGGGGACTTTACCTTAACCAGCAGACCTGTCACCAGTGGGGTTCCACAGGAGTCGGTGCTGGGCCCCCTATTGTTTGGAATATACTTCTCAGAAGTTCAGGACAAAACAGAGGGGATGTGGCTGATTAAGTTTGCTGACAACTGCAAATTAGGTACAATCATTGAATCCCCAAATGATGTCAATATACTTCAAGCGGGACTTACACAAACCAGTGTTTGGTGTCTAAGCCACGGACTCAATCTTAGTGCTAAAAATGCATTATTATCCCCTTCAGTAAAAACGATATCCCTGCAGACTATCATATATTAATACAAATACAATGTAAAGGTGATGTTGTTGAATTTTTTGAAACCTTAAACTGCAATGATCATGGTTTAATTTTCTTTTATGAGTTACATAGGAAGGAAATACATTTTCTTAATGTGACACTTTGTGGTGGTGGAAAGGTTATAGGCCATATAGAAGACAAACTTCTGTAAATATGTTTTTGCATGCAACAAGTATGCATCGTGAGCATTTGTTGGATTCCTTACCATATGGGGAATACAAGAGGGTATTTGATCATACCAGTGATGAAAATTTTAAATTAGCTGAACTTGACAATGTTGAAATGGGGCTAAAAAATAGATGGTATGATGAGGAAATTGTAAGCAATGTGTGCTTGAGGGTGCTACTATAAGAACACAAAAGAGCCAAAAAATAGAAGTAAACACATATTTGAAAGAGTAGCTTCTCCTATTTGTACTGATGTGAGTAATAAGTTATATTACATTATATGACTGCCGATTAGTATTGCAAAACGTGCACGCTGATTGGCCAGCCCAACCAGTGTGCCCATTGTAAATCCGACTTATACTAATGGAAAAATGTCCGGTCACCTGAACTTTTTCCATTAGTATAAGTTTTGATTTTTTTTTTGTTTCTGTTAGGTAGCAACGGAGAATGGAAGATCTCCATTGCTGTAATCTTGCTGTTATATGTTTAACATAGCGAGTTATCTTAAAAAAAAAAAAAGCAACAGAGATCTTCCTTTCTCCATTGCTTTTTTTAAAGTTATCTCGCTATGTTAAACTTGTTTAACATAGCGAGACAGCTTTAAAAAAGCAACAAAGATCTTCCTTTCTCCATTGCTTCAACACAGCTCTGATGTACTACATAAGCATATACATGCACAGTACATCAGAAAAACCTGCAGGATAGCGGAAAACCGCAGAAGGGCACCACTCAGGTATTATACAAAGGCATTATTTAAGAAAAGTAAGTTTTTTTTTCTTTCTTAAATAATGTCATTGTATAATAGCAATAACCCACGTCTGGGTGTGGGTAATGCTAGATTTACCCATGGTTGTCTTTGTTTGGCCACTCGGGCTTTGCCCTTGTGACCAAACCACACCAACCGTGGGTAAATCTAGCATTACCCCCACCCAGATGTGGGTTATTGCTTAATTACTAGATATTTACCTTTCTCTGAAATTCTATTAAACATTGTTTAAAAGATTTAGGCATATTATTGTTGAAGATGAAAATATAGTCCATTTATTTCCTAAAAATGTTACCTTTTTATTTAGTAGGGGAAAAAATTTGAAAGAGTTATTAGATCATGATTTTGTTGTTGGGCCAAACATTGGTTTGCCATTAGGGACTTTTCCTTGTGGCCGTTGTTTGGAGCTTTGTCTTGGTACTGCAGCTTTCCTCTTTTAAACATTGCTTTTGCACATTTATCAAGAGCAAATAATATTCTTGTATCATCTGAGAAAGTTTTAACCTCTTGCAGTTGTGCTTTCAACTCCTCATCTGATGAACTATAAAGTTTTAAGTCATCTATGAAAAATAAATGAGAATTTAAACAAGGTTGTTTTTTGTTAGCCAAATTTTAAACAATGGCCTAATCTATTAAGTAAACAGCTTACTGGGTTAAGGGAAAGACAAAAACACCAGCAGTGACAAAGAATCGCCCTGGAAAATCCCCCATTTAAATTTTTATCCCTGGGATAATAATTTCCCCTTTATTATGGCTCAGCTGCCAAGTGGTTTGCCACTTTTTCATGTTCACTGTAATGTAATTGGTCAATGTAGGGTGTATTGCATATATCTGGAAGCATTCCTTTATCTATGAATGTGGGATGCTGTTAAATCTCTTTGTAATCTAACCATGCCATACTTAGAGTCTTCCCCTTTTTAAAATGCTTTATATTATAGTTTTACTTAGCAACAAATAATCCATTGTTCCATATGACTTACTTTTGATAGCCTTTTATTCTATTACCATAAGTGAGCTTTTTTCCTAAATGACAATAAACTGTGTCAGCATCAATTTCAGTATATAGTTTATACATTATTGTAAGGTAAATTATTGGTATATAGCTTTTAGGATGGCTTGCAGGCTCACTCTTAAGGAGCAGTACCATTTTTCCTGTTGTTAACCAGGTTGGTATCTGTTTAGCATGCTCATATTAGTAATTCTTACTCAGGGCTAAATCTTTATGTAAGGATACTAATACTTTTAATCATCTGAGACCGGGGTTTTCCAGTTAGGAGCTTTTCTTAATTTTACTTTAATTTCCCTGGCTGTTACTTCCTTCCATTTGATATTCTGTCAGGTTTGCCAGCTTTTCAAATGCCCAATATGGGACATTTTTTTTAGAAACATGAGATTTTGCAGGGCAAAACATACCCACGGCTAGTGTAAAGGACAGAACTTTCTGCCAAAATAAAATCGTATTCTTGTAACATTTGAGTCACTTATTCTATTTCTTGTAACATTTAGGTGTTTCAGATACAAAATAACTGTTTTATGCCTCTATTAAAGAAAATTTAGGAAATATTTTTTGCCCTAAAATCTCAGGATATTTGACTTTTTTTTTTTCCGCAGGACACAACTGCCCAAAGAGGGATTATCCTAGCAAAGAGGGAAAGGTTGTAACCTTATATCCTCTGCATTAGAACCCCTTAGAAAAACCTGCAGGATAGCAGAAAACTGCAGAAGGGCACCACTCAGGTATTATACAAAGGCATTATTTAAGAAAAGTAAGTTTTTTTTTCTTTCTTAAATAATGTCATTTTATAATAGCAATAAGGACTCTTTCTTTTAATTTTTCTGTCCATTCTGCATCTTTATTATGTTCCATGGGATCTTCATAAGTACTTCTCCAAAATGTGTCTATTACTTCTATTTTGGTGGTGTTTTTATTACTTTTGCTTTGTTTCCAAGTTCTCTATAAAACTTTTTGGGGGGGCATTAATGAATTGCTTATTTTGTACTTTTCCTATATATTTATCAGCATATCTTCAAAGTTTTTATGTCTGTGCTGATATTTTTAGTTTATTATTGGCAATAGTATATGATTAATCTTGGTTAGTTTTGATACCATACACTGATTTTACCATATCTATTTTTCAAAGTGTTTTTGATGATCTGTTTCCTTTTCTATATTCTTCTAACACTGACACTTTTTGACTTGAGTGCCTTCGCTGAAGGTTGGGCGTCAGGCTAGCAACTCGGCAACATAAAAATTGACTGCCAATCATTAGCGGACCGGAGTTCTGCTGTGGCGACCCCTAACCGGGAAAAGCCAAAAAGACAAACAACAACAACTTTATATTATTCTCTGTTTGAGGCTTTCATGGTGGCATTTTGTTTCTTACCTTCTTTTCCCTTTTCACTCTGTGTTATTGTGATAAACCTTTATCTGTTATTAATTTAGCTGCAGAGTAATAAATCATATTTATTTCTATTATATCACAATAATTTCTTCTACTAGTCCTAATTACTGTGTTCATCTGTTTTACCAAACTGCTAACATTTTGGGACTTATTTACTTTCTGTAATCTATTTCTTTTATTGGTAATATATCTAGATGCCTCTATTAAATCAAGCAGCTCTTCCCATAGATCATTTATTCTGCACTGAGAGCACCTTCTTTGCTCACCATTTCCTGTGATTATTCTATGGAAAGTTCATGAACATCTTCCTGTGGTATATCCTTTTCAGATGCACTTTGCTGCATCTGCTGCTCCATCCTATGGGAACTCATTTGCCCATCACTTCACAGCATTGCCTGCGTCAAGGTTGCCACTGTTTCTTACTCCTTCTCTTTTAACTTCATCTGAACTTTTGAACCGCTCTTTTATGGAAGACTCCAGAGCATCACCATGTGGCAAGTCATCAGATGCATCCCACTCTACCTGTTTTTCCCTACTTTGGAGACTTATTGTACCATCATGCTGTGACATTTCCTGTGTTGATTTTCTACACTAAATCCTTCACTTTGCAAATAATCCATAACTTTAGTTTACGTTTGTTCAACTAATTCCTTATTAATCCTTTTTTCTACTCCCTCTCCCTCCCCTTTGTTTTCTTATTTTTTTGTATTGTGAACTTTTCCATGTCTGGGTGCTTTTGCCTGCATTTCTTTTCAAATATCTTTGGTGCTGCTTTATTTTCTATTGATTTGTTTTGCTTTCTCATTTGCATAAATAATGTACTATACCAGATCTCTTTTCATTTCCCCTGTTCATACTTCTTCAGATGCCTCCCTCTCCACTTTTCTACACTAAATCTTTTCACTTTGCAAATAATCCATGACATCATTTTCTATTTGTTTAACTTCTGTCTTACTAATCCTCTGTTGTACATGTCTTCTTTGTTTTCTTATGTTTTATATTGTAAATGTTTCCATATCTGGGTGCCTTTGTCTGTATTTCTCTTCAAATAACTTTGGAGCTGCTTTTTTTGCATTGATTACCTTCACTTTCTCCTTTGAATAAATATTGCACCATATCACCTCTATTTTTCTTTCCCGTGCCCATATTTCATTTTTATACCTTTCAAAAATCTTTGGGTTTTGTTCTTTGTATTTTCACACTTCCTCTGTTGCTTTGTTTTGCCATGTGACCCAAAGTTTCTTCATCTATTTAATGTTTTTTATAGATCTGTTGTACTAATGAATGCAAATATTTATTTGAAGCTTTTGACATTTTTTTTTGTGTGAGCATGTTTTCTTTAATGTAATTTCTCTCTTAATCTTTTTGAATATCTTTTAAGTGGAAATTCCCCAAGTAGGTTACAAACCATATTTACACGACCAGGCAAAAGATGTCTGAGATGCATGAATGGTGGGAAGAGTGACTGGGGGCATGAAGACGGTTGCACCTCTGGAAAAAGAAGGAGAGGGAGAGGGGAGAGAGGGAGAGAATATTTTCCCAGTGCCAGTAATTCAAGCACAGTGACATTCACCATAATTTGTTCTGGATACTGCAGTGAAAACTATCAGTATAGCCCATGAACCTGCCAGTATAACTACTACTTGCGCCACTTACCTGTCAAGACTGTACAGATGATGACTGAGGGTAGACTTATGAAAGGCAGCATTTCTTCTGTGGAAAATAGAAAATGTTTGATGTATAGTGTATGTTTACGATGCACCATACAGCATAGCTTACAAGTAACACTATGTGGATCTTTTTTACCATCACTAAGTGAATGTCATGGCCTCAAGTTGTGGACTAGATTACACCTCTTTGTCTTGCACCTGTTTACCATGCATGAGCCTGCTACAGGCAAGGCATGTTGTGTTGCTGCCACAGACTGACCACCATTGCTATTGTCACTGGTGGGAGGAATGGTAGAGGAGCTGTACTGTTACTATCGGTCACTGCCTGTGGCAGTTGCACACCAGACCAATGCATGATCATGTTGTGCAGAATGCAGTAGGCAATAAACATCCTGCATACAGTATCAAGATCATACTGAAGGGCACCCAAAGAGTCATGAAAGCCTTGGAAACATTCTTTGACAAGCCAAACAGTTGCTTGATGGTCATCCATATCTGGGACAAGGTAGTATTGTAGAGCTCCCTGGCAGCTCCCAGGGGTTATGGAGTGTTATCATTAACCAAGGCATGAGTGGGTAACCTGTATCACCTGCAAAATAAAACAGGGGAGGGACACATAAAAAAGGGGTTTGACTCAATGCACATGACACCCCTGGACTAAACAGCTGTTCCATTTAAAATGTTGTACAGTTATGGATCCTAAACTACAAACTGTTCTGCTAAAAAAAAAAAAACCTCCATGACTGCAGTGCAGCTACAGATCCAATCTCTAAGTCAAATTTCCTCAACAGACTAACATTCTGAGTCACCACTTTTTAGTTTTATGTCATTGGATCACTTTCCCTACAATTGTTTGTGATACTTCTCCAGAATTCTCCTAGTCAGGTTTTTTTTTATTGTTTTATCCTTCATACAACCGATTGTGACAGTTTTCCAGAATTCTGTTAGAAATTCACACTCAAAGTCAAACTTCTGCTATAAAATCAGATAAGAAGTCATGTTTCTTAGCACCTTGTGGTGTATTGTCCTAATTTTTACTTCTTAAGTATTTTTATTTTCCCTTCTATAGCCTGAAATAACATTATTATTAATATTTCTCTTCAGTATAGTATTGTGAACTCAGTTCAGTTCTTTTAATATTTGTGCACAGTCTGACCACTGCATGATTCATAGACTAACTCAGAATCTGAGGAAGCTTGCGACAAGCAAGTGAAACCACTGCTTGGTTAACAGAACCTACCAACAGGCTCTGTTACATGATAAAGGAGATTGCTGTTTTGTCATTCTGGCAGTTTAAATGTATTTTAAATAGTGAATATTTATTAAAACAACATAATGATGTTTGTTGACAGCAAGCAGACTGCTGACCAGTCACGAGTCCTCTCCTGTTTGGCATCTACTTCTCAGAAGTCCAGGCCAACACAGAGAGACTCTGGAAACCAATTTTGCAGATGAGTGCAAGCTGGGAGCCATTATTAACTCCCCAAGTGATGCAGACATCCTACAGAAAGGCCTCACTGAGACCAATGACTGGTGTCAAAACCATGGCCTTAAGCTTAATGCCAAAAAATGTGTCATCATCCCCTTTGGGAAAAACTCAGTTTCCACTAATTACCACATCAGTGGGAGCCCACTGAACACTGAAGGCATTATAAGAGATCTGGAGACACAGGGTGACAGCAACCTCTCCTTTGACCCACCACATTGCCATTGTGGTCAGAAAGTTCTTCTATATGGCACATCTCATTACCAAGGGTTTTGCATCCAGAAAGAAAGAGGTCATCATTTCTCTCTACCCTTAACTCATTAGATCAATCATAGAGTATAATGCCCCATTTGGCATGTACCTCACTAGACACCTGCAACAGCTGGAGAGGCCACAAACGTACCTAACGGAGAGGATCATATGCCTTAAACACATGTCCTACACAGACAGACTCAAAAAACTCCAGCTATTGTGTGTCTCATATTGTTTACTAACAGACAATCTCTGCTTGACTTACAAAGCCACGTCTGACCCAGCTTTGTTAGAAATGCTACATCTAAAGAAATCCCAATCCCTCCACACCACATGCTCCAGAGACCTCAACCTCATTACCACAATCAATAGAACATGCTGGAGGGACAGGTTCATAACCCAGAGACTGCCCATGCTCTGGAATAGACTTCCCATACGTGTCAAGCAGAGCACCTCACTTGGCCTTCAAGAGAAATCTTGATGAGTTGATGGGAAATAGAAAGTTCACCCTGGGGATGACTCCAGTGGCTCTACTTGAAAGAGGCACTGGGAACTAACATCGGGTGGCACAATGCCAGGCAGGGCCAGCCTTAGGCATAGGCGAACTAGGCGACTGCTTAGGGCGCCATAAAGGCCAGCGTCATAAAGGACGCAAATTAAGTGAGTTAACTTAAACTTTACTTCTCTCCACTTTTCAGCTGTAGCATTGCGCCCTCCCCCACTTCTGTAATTAAATGCAGGATTCATCCACCCCAGCACATAGAATGGCCCCTTACTGTGTTCTTCCATTCCCTCCCTCCCCCTGCATCTATTTGGGTGGCTGCTCTTGTTGAGCATAAACATTTATGGGATACAGGCATAATGGCGTGGTTTTGCTCCAGTGATGACCTTAATTAAATCATGGTAAAGAAGAATACTGTTCCTGAGGGGTAAGCATCCATTTTTTTAATCAATGGCCTTATTTTGCGACTTACCTGACCACTTTTAAGGTAGGTATTTTGATGACGTAAACGGGTAAGTTTAGTTGCTGTATATTTCACATTTATGTTGAGTGTTAATAAATTTTGGGAGAAAGGGTAGTAAGATATTAGGGAGTTTGCACATCCCCCCATCCTTGTAGGTCATCAGCTCTTGTTACTCTTCTGTAAATAGCGTGTTCCGTTTTATTTCATTAATTTTACAGGTTTTTTATTTTATTTTACAGGTAGGTGGACTGGACTAATTGCCCCCACTTTCAGCCACGTTCTATTTACAGTGTGTAATCACAATATAATAGACGACCACATCATACAATAGACACAATTACCAAAACACTGAGAAAAACAGTTCAAGCAAAGTAATATTGAATAGTACAGTACAGTGTATATTCGTAAGCAACATTGTTAAGGGCCTTTAACTTTCCACTTGTATGAGATGTTGGCATAAGTAACTTGTAGCACCACCTGCGTTTTTTTTCCACGAGCGTTTATTATTGTAGTAATTATGACCTGCCCCTGTATAAACGATGGTGAACATGAAAAGGGTAACGTGTAGTTTTATGTGTATTTTTAATATACAGTCAATTTTTTTAATAAAAATGGTCAGTTTCCTTTATGCTCATTTTAATTTCATTACTACTGCTTGCAAGATTCTGGTGCCACTTGAATTTCCATCATACAGTTTTTGTGTTGAACGTTACTTGTACTGGTGGACTCTGCTCGTGTTATCCTGTAGTTAACCCCAAATGCCTACCCATCTGTTTGTACTGGTCCTTGTTTAACCTAGCCTTTTGTGCTTTCACTCTCCGTATTGATTGCAACTGTAGCTGTCAATCAGCTGTGGGATAAAGTCAGAAATATAGCAATATAATAAACACTTTAATATGTTAGAACTATTAATGTGTGATGGGTCTTGTACAGCTATGCTATTGAGGCAGCGTAGTTCTTGCTTGTGTGTTTGCATGTGCAAGCTCCAGTACAAGTAATAGTTGCTGTTTATTGTGGAGAGTTTGGAGAACAAAAGCTTTACTGCAATTAGAAGTTTATATGAAGGAAACTGGTAATTTTCTAGTACTACTTGCCGGCTTTACCACAGCTTACAGAAATTGTAATGTAGCTCAGGGAAGGGGGGGGGGACTTAAAGTTACATATGCCAAATGTTCAGTTTTCCCTGTTGTTGTGGGACATGTTTGAAGGTTTGTGAACTGACACTTTGCAGGTGTTCAAATCGGCTGATTGGAGTTGGCACTGATCCCCCCTCTCCCCAAACTATGCGTTGAGCATTGTAGCCTTTGCAAAGATGCATGGTCACCCTGTGCCTTCCCATTGAAACTGATTACAAGATGACTGTTGGCATTGAGGTGCTTGTCTTTTGCATCACCCCTATCCCTTCTACTGATATTTGTAGTCTATCAGTACTGTTTTTTCACTGTTATGGTGTCATCTTAAACATAAAAGAGGTGTAAAAGGAATATTCAGGATCAGTGCCATTTAAGTTACTGTTTTTCTAGTACTTAGTTTAAAGTTAATGACCACACTTTAAAACACACTGATCTGAAGTAGTTACTTCATTTGCTCTGTAACCTGTGGGTATCTGATCCGACCTCGGATCCGAGCCGGCAGCTTTACTAGCTAAAAGATCCGAGCTCCTAGCTCCTCCCCTTTACCCATAACCCCCTGCTACATGCTGCCTTTCCTCAGATCGAGTTTGCCGCTGCTGAAAGAAGCTACTAGTGAAGAGCTCCTTAGGCTGGGTTTGATTTTTTCAGTGAATCTTGTTAAAAGTTAGGCAAAAAGTTAAATTTTTTTGTTAGTGTGTGAGTGGTTTAGTCCCTATTTGTCGAATTATAGTCTTAGTTTTATTTTTTTTTGTGGTATTTTTAGTTTATAGTCATTGTTTTTTGTCCCTCCCCTTAGTGTCTGGGTGTGTTAGTATGACGGCTGAAGGGCCCAAAGCCGTCTTTTCTAAGTGCACTGAGTGTGGCCATAAGCTTTCCCCGGCTGATGGTCACACTCAGTGCGTTTTATGTCTGGGGGTGGCCCACTTATCCACTAGCTGCCAGATATGTGCAGCATTTAACCCCCGGGCCATCAGGGATAGGAAGAACAAGTTGATCCTGGCGGGCTTGTTACCACAGAACACTTCTTCTTTCTCTCCCTCTAAGACACAGGCTGCTACCGCAGCCCCCGTACCTTTAGGTCCCCTGACTCTGCCTGGGACTCAACCTCCCTCTGCTGCGCAGAGTTCAGGGGACTCGTCTGACTCTTCAAGAGAGAAGAGGCATAAGGAAAAAGATAGGGAGAAGCACAAGAGTCATAAAAGGCGGGCTGAGACTCATCCCTCAGCCCCGCCATCTAAAGTCTCTAGTCCCTCCACGAGGGCCTCCGGATCCTCTCCCTCTCGGCTCCATTCACCTTGTTTCTCGCCGGAGCAGGAGGAGAAGTACCGGTCTCCCTCGAGGTCATCAAGGCGGCCCTCCCGGCCCACCTCGACGATATCTTCTAGGTCTACAAGAAGCCTAACCAACGCGGACATGGATCGGATGATGCATCGATTTCTGCAGACTCAGATGCAGATGGGGGTGCTCCTGCCTCTCCCCCCTCAGTGGGGGAGTGCAGTCCCCCTTTTTGCTCCGATCACTCCTTCTCCAACCCGTTTTCCGGTTTTGGAGTCATCGGATCCGGCCCCTTTTGGAGCCGGGGATTTGTCGGCGCCGATAGCTCCGGTAGCTTTGACGCCAACTGTACCCTCGAGCGTGTCAGATCATAGCTCTCGAGGCCGAGAGCCGAGCATCGGATCCATAGGGGTTGGTGTGTCTTTGGCACCCTTCAGGTCGGAGCACACTTCCCTCTCGGATCCGACCGCTTCGGCTCCGACACCGATCCCTGCTTTGGAGCCGAGGAGAATGCTTTCGGAGCCTGGGGAAAGTGGCTTGCCCTCGGCTTTTGAGGTAGTGGAGAGGGTTCTGTCGAGGTCTTCCAGATCCCCGGTCTGGGCATCGGATCCTCCCACCCCCCCTATGCATTTGGGTCTATCCTCCATCATCCAACCACTTGGACAGCCTGCTCAAACCCTCCAGTTAGTTCCCTTAGAGGAACAGGACCCCGTAGGTGAGTCTTCCTCGGATAGTCCCACCGAGGAGGTTCCTCGCAAATGGAAGTGTAAAAGGAGGCACCTGGACTCCCCTGAGTCCCTCACAACAGACACGGATTTGAATGAAGGGGAAGGTTCCCCAAGGTTACCCCCTGAGGATGTCTTCTTTTGAGACATCATGGAAATGTTGCAAATTAGAGGGGGGTGGTCTGCCCAAAAACCTTCCTCAGACGAGTCCGTGTTTCTGGAGGCATTTGAGGCAGGCCCATCTACCTCCTGGATGTCACCTCCGGCCGACCCCCTGGTAGACTTAATTACTACCAGGGCGTGGAAGGAGCCCGACACCGTGGAGCCAATTCCAAGATGGCCAGACAAAATTCTTAGCCCTCCCTCTGATAGGCAGGCCTGGTCTAAGGGTTCACCTGTGGATGCCATGTTGGTGGCGGCTGCCATGAAGAAGGAACTCGCGCAGGAGAGTTCCTTGGTCCACCCTCCGAATAAGGAATCTCGGGCGTTGGACCGCATTGGGAAGCAGATGTTTGCTTTAGTCATCTTCTCTGTAAGGGCGCTGAACTACATGGCACACATTATCAGGCTACAGCGAGACCTAATAAAGGAATACGCTGCAGCTCCCCCGGAGTCCATGACGGTCGAGGATAAGAAGACTTTCTCGACTCGTATGGCCACTCTGAAGTCTATCTCGAACACGTCTATGCGGCTACTCTCCCATGCTATGGAGGGAGCTGCTAGAGCTAGCGGAGCTGGGGTCATCTTGCGGTGTCACGCCTGGCTCCGCCTTTGCAATTTCATGGAACCCTTTAAAGCATCCTTCGCGAATGTGCCCTTTGATGGTTCTTCGCTCTTTGGCAAGACCATACACGAGACGCTGGTCCAAAGCACGAAGGACGGGAAGATGCTGTCTGCTGTCGGAGTCCGCTTCTCTAATCCCCAACGATCCTTTTCGAGGAATCAGAGGGGACAAAAGAAGATGTGGTTCCGGAAGTCTCAGCAGTCCTGCCCAGCTTCGGACCCCTCGTCCTTCAGAGGCAGAGGTGGACAAGATGGACACCGGCCCAGAGGCAGAGGGGGTCCACGTAATTTCGGGTCTAGAGAACCATTCTCAGACAGACCCGCGCAACAGCCCTGAGGCCTTACCTGGCTGTCCCTCTCTGGAGGCAGTCGGGGAGCATTTGTCAGAGCACCTACTAAATTGGGAGTCCATCACGATGGATCGGTGGGTGCTCCAAATCATATCCAGAGGTTATTCCATCCCCTTCCTAAATCTTCTCCCCTCCATGAAGCGCCTCCCCAATGTCCCACCTGATCAAAGGGAGGTGGCAGCTTCAGAAATTTTGAAGCTGCTAGAAAAAAGAGCCATCCAGCATGTCCCCCCAGACCAGTTCGGATTGAGCTATTACTCCAGGTTCTTTTTGGTGCCAAAAAAGACAGGGGACTTAAGACCGATTCTAGATCTCTCTTCCCTGAACCTGTTCATTCCCAAAGAGAAATTCCGGATGGTCACTCTTCAATCAATTCTCCCCCTTCTTCGGGAGAAAGACTGGATGTGCTCCATAGACTTCAAGGATGCGTACTACCACATTTTGATGGACAGATGATCCAGGAGGTTTCTCCACTTCCGGCTGGGAGCCAGTCATTATCAATTCAGGGTTCTTCCATTCGGCCTCACCTCAGCCCCCAGGGTGTTCACCAAAGTCATGGCAGTGGTTGCAGCCCACCTGAGACTCCAGGGCATTCAGGTCTTTCCATACCTGGACAACTGGCTCCTCACTGCCTCCAGCAGGCATCAACTGTGTGTTGCCAGGGATTATACTCTAACTCTTGCCCAGAGTTTGGGCATTTCGGTAAACCTACAAAAGTCCTTTCTTCATCCTGTGCAGGTTCTGGAATTTATAGGGGCCAAATTGGACACTCGTCTCTCTCAGGCCCTACTAACTCTGGACAGGGTGAACAGTTTGTCTTGTCAGGTATTAGCCCTCCTTCAGAACCCGGCTCCTTCAGCAGGGTTAGTCCTGAGAGCACTAGGGTCTATGGCGGCGGCAATCAGTCTTTGTCTACACGCATGTCTACGAATGAATATTCTGCAATGGACCCTTCATCTCCAATGGTCTCTGTTACTACATCCGTTGAACACCCCTATTCCCCTGAGCAGGGTTTGCAGGGACTACCTCCTCTGGTGGCTTCGCTCATGGGAGCTGCGAGAAGGGAGACCCTTCATAATGCCCCCGCCCCAAGCCATGTTGACCACAGATGCTTCTCGCCTCGGGTGGGGCGGTCATTGTTCGGGCAGAACCGTCCAAAGCACGTAGATCCCCTTAGAGACCGCTTTGCATATCAATGTCCTAGAGATGAGGGCGGTGCTTCTGGCATTGCAACCTCTCCATGGCCTTCTTCCTCTAGGGACTATTGCGGTTCAAACAGACAACATGGCAGTAGTCTGGTACATAAACAAACAGGGAGGAACCAGATCTTATCCCCTTTGTCAAGAGGCTATGAGAGTTTGGGAATGGGCAATATCCACCAATCGCTTTCTGGTAGCAATGCACATTCCGGGTCGGTCCAACATTCTGGCGGACAAACTGAGTCATGTGATCCTCACACCGTACGAGTGGTCTCTAAAACCATCTGTTGCGAAACAGATCTTCCTCAAATGAGGTCTACCTTGCTGCAATCTTTTCGCTTCTCCGTCAAACACAAAGTGCAGCGAGTTTTTCGCGATACTTCCCCCACCAGGGGAGAGCCCCAGAGATGCTCTGGTTCATGCTTGGCCACCCGGTCTCCTCTATGCTTATCCCCCCCTTCCTCTTATGATGAAGTTCATTCAGAAAGCACGTTGGTTGGGGAGCAGAATTATCCTCATAGCCCCATTCTGGCCTCGCCAGATCTGGTTCCCATATCTGCGGTCTCACAGTGTAGTTCCTCCATGGATCTTAGATCCCATTCCGGATCTGATTTCGCATCCTGCAGGATTGCAACTTCCGAACCTGGTAAACCTCAAGCTCGCAGCTTGGTTGATCCATTTCCACTGATGGCAAGGAATCCCGGCATCTCATCACCAGTGAAGGCCATTCTGGTAGCGGCTCACAAGCCTGCTACCAGAAAAATTTACAGCAGTAAATGGAAGCGTTTTTCTATCTGGGCTAAGGGCAAGGGCTTAGATCCCTTTACTGTCCCTATTCCGATGGTTCTTGATTTTCTGTCGCACATTTTCCATCAAGGAGCTAGTGCATCTACAATTAAAGTACAATTGGCAGCCATTTCCCATTTTCATGTGGGAGATGGACTGGGATCTTTAGCTTCTGTGAAGATATGCAAAGCCTTCTTGAAAGGCATTTCTCTATTGAAACCACCAGTTAAAACTGTGGTCCCACCATGGGACTTAACTCTGGTTTTACAAGCATTGACGAGTCCACCTTTTGAGCCTGCCGCCTCAGTTCCATTAAAGTTCTTATCATGGAAAACAGCCTTTCTAGTTGCTATTACTTCAGCCAGGAGAGTTTCGGAACTTCAAGCCCTTTGCATGAAACCCCCTTATCTGATTTTTCATAAGGATAGAGTGTCTCTCAGGACTAACCCTTCCTTCTTACCAAAGGTGGCTTCAGAGTCAAATATTAATCAGTCGATTAATTTACCAGTGTTCTTTCCCAACTTTCAGAACAAAGGGGAATACAAATTACACAAGTTGGATGCACATAGACAACTACATTTTTACTTGCACAGGACAAAGGGTACTTGCAAAGCTGATCAGTTGTTTGTGTCCTTTGCCAAATCTGCTATGGGTAGAGGTATTACCAAAGTTACCTTAGCAAATTGGATTTCACAGTTCATCATTCATGCGTATGTATCCTCAGGTAAACCTGCTCCTATTGGAGTCCATGCCCACTCAACCCGATCCATAGCCACTTCAGCAGCCTTCTGGTCCAGGGTTCCTCTGGACGACATATGTTCAGCAGCTACTTGGTCTTCTTCCCATACATTAATTTCTCATTATAAATTGGATATGATATCCAGGAGTAGGGCTTCCTTTGGCTCCGCGGTGCTTCGGAATATCCTTCCTTAAAGGCCGCCCAAGGTTTTAGGTAGCTGGGGACACTGTCCCACAGGTTGCAGAGCAAATGAAGTAACTACTTCAGATAAAGAAGTTATGTACTCACCATAACGTTCCATCTGAGTAGGTACTTCATTTGTCTGCAACCGACCCCCCCTCCATGCCCCCTAACCATTATCGTGATTCCTGATCATGATTGTGATTATTCCATGAGTTTAGGCTTTATTTGGTCCTCTGTCAAGGGTATTAGTTTTTGGATTAAGCAAACTCGATCTGAGGAAAGGCAGCATGTAGCGGGGGATTATGGGTAAAGGGGAGGAGTTAGGAGCTCAGATCTTTTAGCTAGTAGAGCTGCCAGCTCGGATCCGAGGTTGGATCCGATACCCACATGTTGCAGACAAATGAAGTACCTACTCAGATGGAATGTTATGGTGGGTATATAACTTCTTTTTAATGTTTTACCACAACAGTAAGTTCACAGGCATTGAGCTCTCTTCTAGTTTTGGTAATCTTTAAATGGGAGATCTGAAATTTCATCGTTGTACAGATGAGCTTCAGTGAAGATCTGTGAGATGACTTCATTATTGCATTATGCAGTTGTGAGATTAAATGTTAAAATTTTCCCATACTTGTCATGGGTCTTTCTGTACCATGTTATGAATGTTATGACTTAATTTAGCAAACCCTCTGAAATACAAGTAGTGTGAATATTGCCATGTTGTTGGCCATAACTGTCTCAAGTCTGCGTGTATTGTTTTCTTGTAAAGCACAGTTTTTAAGAGCATAAATATTGGTAAGTAAAATGTTAATTTTCATCAGTTAGGCTCAGGAATTTCAAATTAGTTATTTTTTGGTGTACTTTGTATTTTATGGGCACTTTTTTGAAGTTTGTGGGATATTTGTTCTCTTAATGGTTATTAGTGATGTTGAGTCATTGTAAGTAATAGTAACATTTGGTTATATGTAGTGTAGAGTGTGCAGGAGGTGCCTTGCCCGTTTTTTATTAAAATGCTGTGCAGTGTTTTGAAGTTTGTACCTTTTTAAAATTCTATGTGCCTTGGTTTATATTCCACTTGTTTTGATACTGTATGTCAGTAGTAGCTGTATTGGCAGCAGAATCTGTTTTAAGAATACAGTAAGGTCACGGATGTACCTTGAAGGGAAGGTATTGAGTTGCTCAAAACCTGACATTTTTTGGTGGACAGGTTAGTGTAGAAAAGTGAGGGTATCTCTCTTTGCCTCCTAGTATGGGGTGTGTATGTATGTTTTTTTAATTATTATTCTGTGTAGTGTGTGACCCTTTCCAGAGAGATTTTTGAAGAAAAGTGAATTTGTTTGTACCACTGCACCCATTGGATGTTCCTTGTTTTGTATTACTGAAGTAGTTTATCATTTAGAAATATGTATAGGTTTTCATTAAGGTGCGCAACACACAATTGGAGAGATAACCACGCTGCCTCAGTGTGCTTCACTCTTCTGTTATTTAATTGATGGGGGTGCATTGTGCATTTAAAGCTGGAAAGCAGAGTATGCAGGTTTAGAATGAACTGAGAGAGGGATCTGAGACTGTATGGAGGTACGGCTCTTTCTGATAATTTTTGAGTGAGAAAGGGAAGCTTGTCTCCATAATAAGCTTGAGTATCAAGGTTCCCAGTGTTGTTCTGTGTGTTATGGGCAGCCATTGACTTTTGTTAATGTTGGACAATTATGTTCCCTGTTTGGAAAGATAATGACCCTGTGAATAATATTAGAGGTGGAATGTAGGGAAGCTATTTATTTTTTGAGGCAGATGTGATAAGTGAGAGTCAGTATTCCACCCAGGAGAGAAAGGCAGCCCTAGTTGTGGGACAGAGGAAGTGGGAAATGTTTCTGGTTCAGAAGTGAGTTTAACTTTTGTGATCTGATTATGACTTTGGATGTTAAGTAAAGGGTCAAGCTAGATGCAAAGATTTTGGCACTGAATGAGAGTTTCAAGTGTGTCATTTTGGTTATGGGAATTGAACCAGGTGGTGATAGCACGGTTGAGCAGCATTTCTGGAGTACAGAAGAGCATTGTCTTGGTTTTTTTTTTTACTTTAATAGTTAAGGTGTATGAGACTAGCCAGGTACATATTTTATTATGTTAGCTAGTGATATTCCTGATTTGAAGACTATTCTTCATCTCTAAAGTGATCATTATCTGTACTTTTTTCCTAGCCTCCACCGCATCACCATTTCCTCCATAACTACTCATCTTTTCTGTCCTCTGCTGTAATTTTTCAATCTTACTATATGCATAGCCTCCTGGGTTTCTCTCCCTGCCTCTCCATTTTATCTCCCACTGCTTTTTTTTTCTAGGAGCTTGTGCTAAGATGCAAAAGATTTCTCACAGAAGCTGTTACTGTCATTTGTATTAAGTTATTAGGTTGACAAAGATTACACCACTTAGGAGCCCTTTATCCCTTACTCAGTCAAAATTATTGGCTATATCATGTACATTTTTATATTATATGATTAAAAAAAATCTAATTCCAAAATGTAAAATACTAACATGTGATGCAAGATCTGCAGGCCATAGGATCAAACCTCACTCCATACCTTTTTAATAGATGCTTTTATTACTTTCATCCATTTTGTTGCTTTATTTTTTGCCCAGATTTTGCATTTTTTTATTTTTGCTTTGCATACTTTTGAGTTTCTAGGTTGTCTCCCTTTTAAACCTCCTATTTTTGCATTAAAGCCAATGTCACACCTGACAATGAACTGTTGAATAATTTTTTAGTCAATATTAATAAATAGTTTATCCAATGTTACAACTGAAAATGAACTGTTCAATTGTTTTTCACAGTCAGTATCAATAATTTATCAAACTTGTATTTTTATCTTTATTACTCTGTCACTCAATCCAAGATACTGAAACCTGCACTTAATTTTACCTGTAGGTTTATTTGTGGGTGTTATGGCTTTTGCCTAAAATAGACCATGCATGTCAAAAATGGTACTTTTTTCCAACTTAACAGAAGTAAGAGGAGGTGCAGAGCCAGGACTTTTTGTGCAAAACAGGGTCCTTTGAGGCTACAACCCTCCATGTGAGTAATAGCAGACTTACTTACCTCTGCATAAAACACAGATGTTGACAAATGTCCATAAGTAGCCCTCAAACTGCACTTGCAGTTTAACTATACTACAAGGTATCTGTTACATTATGATTTTTAATGCATTTAAAAATTGAAAACTGGAGTGCCTTTGGTGGGAGTGACCCATATGTGGGCGTGACTCAAATAGGGGTGTTCCTTAAGTATGGTGTGGGTAGGGCTTAAGGGGCACCACAGCAGTACTTCGCCTAGGGCGCCGTTTCAGCTAAGGCCGGCCCTGATGCCAGGGCACATCTATGGGCTAAGCTTGCAAAAGGTTCCAGGGCCATTAGCCTAGTACACACCTATGAACCTATAAAAAATGTCTTTAAACCATTTTGTAAAATTCAGTCTTTAGCCATGCATGTAAAGTTGATTATTTATGAGTTGATACATAAAAAAGGACAGATTTAAAGATAAGAGAATATCATCAACACATAAAAGTTCTCTAGGAAAGAAAATATATTCTTTCACAAAATCACGTAACAGACAGATTTTTATTGTACACACGGTTCCTAGACGACATTCTTATTTTATATAAGGGGAAGTTGGACGAAGCGGAAAGGTTTGTGGAATATTTAAATCAAACTACCACATTCTTAAGGTTTACACATACATTTAATACAGAAGCCATAAGCTATTTGGACATTGAAGTGTTTAAAAATTCTTCTCAGGAGGGGTTAGCAGCTAGAATCCACAAGAAAGATACATTTTCAAACACCTATTTACACTTCAGCAGTTCCCACCTTTTCCAACAGAAGAAATCCGTAATAAAAGGGGAGTTAGTCCGAGCGGTGAGGATGGTAACTATTGAGAGTGAATTTACAGTAGAATGTAACAAGATAGCTGACATGTTCCTTACTCAAGGTTATCCAAAGCAACTTATTAATGAAATGATGGATGAAGTGTTGTATAAAAGATCTAATGGATTTTATTTACCACTATTACAAGGTACCCTATCATCATGTAAAGTGATGAATGGTATTCAAAAGGCTAACTGGTCACCTTTGTCATTTATTTTAACATATGGTCCTGAATGTGGTCACATTATTTCAATTATAAAAAAGAAATGGAACTTGTTAAGTAATAACTTGGAATTATGTAGCTTGTTGGGTCCACATCCCTCCTTTACTTTTAAGAGAGGCTTGGATTTGAAAAACTTTATAGAAATGAAACAACATAATGTTATTAAGAACCCTGGGATGAGTAAATGTAAATCTTGTAACTTTTGTAAGCACATGAGTATAGGATATTCATTTAATATTAGGGACAACAATTACAAGAGCTTGTCAGGCAAGTACAATTGTAACACAAGTTACGTAGTATACCTTGACCAATGAAACCTATGCCCCGCATTGTACATTGGAAAAACTGATCGTAGACTGGGGGAGTGAGTGTATGAGCACCTTTATTGTATTAGGAAAGCCAAGGTTGAAAACGCATAAGCTGCCTACATCAAAAGTAACCCCACACATTATCTTTAGAGTACTAGATCATGTAGCTGGAGACATAAGGGGTGTTCCGAGATCTTTGTTATTAGAAAAAAGAGAATTGATGTGGCAGATCTGTTTACACACTTGCCACTTCCCTGGTATTAATGATGGTTGCTTAATACAATGCTTATTGAAACTGAAAAGTTTAAATAGGTAATACATTTTTTCTTGCCATGACAATTCTGCTATGAAAATGTGCCCTGCTTTATGGTATACATTTATTTATTTATATGTTTATATTTTTTACATTTATTTTGGTTTTATAACTATGGTTGATTTAATATGTTTGGCTGTACAATCTTATGTATTGTGGTAACCTTTACAGTAAATGTGGAGTTGAACAGTTTTGGTTTTTGAACTAAAGTATTTTAATATATATATTACGCGTTTGTTATAACATTCATTATTCCTAATTTTTATGTAAATTGTTTGTTGCCACATTTATGGTAGCAGATGCAGTAGTTGTTTTAAATACTAGTGATGAATTAGCTATTGTAATGGAATGAATTTTAATTCAGTTTTATAAGTTTAAGCCTTTTTGTATGTCTAATTGATTTTGTATTGAATAGTTGAATAATGGGGGGGGGAGTGTATTTTAGTATATAAGAATCAGTTTGTACCCACTGTTATTTGTCTGAAGAAGTCTGGTGATTGAACCAGATGAAAAGTGCTTAACTTTATAGTGTAGTACTGTAGTTTGTTCATCACATTTATGAATAGCTGAAGATTTTTCGGTGTTTGAAGTGCTTTGTCCTGCATATCTGTCTTTTCAACAGTTTGTAGTGTTGGTCTGTTCTTGTATTTCATTTGCATACTAGTTTCATAATACTGGTTCAGGCAGCTGTGCTTAAAATTAACTGATGCCTTTGCATCACATCTCAGCTGTGCTTAGGCACAGCCAAAGCAAATTTCCATTACACCTAAACACAGCAACTATGAATATAATCCAATATCTACAATTCTCTCATTAACTTTAGCAGCATGGTTTGCTAGTATCTTTAAAGCAAGCCTTACATCACTTCCTGCAATAAACAGTTTGCTAAGAATTCCTGTTCCAGTACCTAAAGCCTCAACACAGGTCTATAACCATTATGCTTATGCTATCATAGTGTTAACTGCCTAACAGACTGGAGTTTCTGTATTATTTTATACTGAAAGACATTTGGTTACTTACATTTGCACTTATTTATTTATTTTTATTTTACATTTGTTTACCAGGAAGGTCCATCTTGCCAAGGACCCATTTTCAGCAGAGGCCTGGGAAGAAAAGCTCCAAAAAGAAATTTACAGATAACCATATATAACAGTTAACATAACCGTATTTAAAACAGTAACATTCCAAGTAACTACAGTATTTTAACATAGATAGAGAAAAAGTTACACCATATAGGTTTCTAGCCTATATATGACAGTGGCATTATTTAGACCATAGAGCAGCAGTAACTTATCTAATACATGCAGTGATTTCATATAGGGAGTAAACATATTCCTTGTAGAGTATTACCAAATGTAAGGAGTAGAGAGATCAGTGCTTAGGCTCGATAGTGGTAAAGAGCAAGATATGTAAGAAAGTGGGAAGAGGGGGAGGCAAGACTTTTGGTGTCAATTCATGCTAGTAATTAGAGGGAAGGGACAGAAAGCTGGAAGGGAGATCAAATAAGATAGTATGACCTTGTAGAGCACATCCAGTTGTTGATGATGTGTTCCTTAAGTACATGTTTAAATTTAGTTGCATTGATCCAATTAATTATTGTTTGAGGTAGTGTATTCCAAAGTTTAGATATGTGGTTAGAAAAGAGGGAATCCCCAAAGCTGTTGTTAGATTTGGGAACTGTCAGCAGGTCTTTGTTGGTGGATCTTCATGTTCTAGAGCTAGAGTTGGGCTGAACAAGGTATTTAATAGAGGGACAGCTATTTGGGTGGTTGAGTATGTAGTGTATAAAGATTAGCTGGTTATAGGGCAGAAGATTAGGAAATTCTAGCCATTTTAGATGCTGTAATGCGTTGCAGTGGTGTGAACTGTAAGGGAGATTTGAGGCAAATCTTGCTATTTTGTTGTAGCAGGATTCCAATTTATTTAATGCTGTTTTTCTGAGGTTTGTAAGTACAGGTGAAGCATAAAGGAAGGTGGAAAGTAGGTGGGTTCTAGATATGACCTGTCTGGTGGAGTCAGTCAGGAAATGTTTGATCATTAAGAATGAGCCTAATTCGATATGTATCTTCTTGATGATGGTTATGACTAGGTGTCTGTCAAACCTCAGGTTGTTGTCAATGGTCACTCCTAAGACCTTAGTATGCTCTACTGATTCTATTATAGTATTATTGGAAGAGAGGTTGGTGAAGGGGATGGCGGCTATGTGTTTTGTTACTAGTAAAGAGCATGAGCTTAGCTTTATTTGGGTTGAGAACAAGTTTAGCATCAGATAGGTAACTTTCAATGTCATTGAAGGTTTTTTTTTTTTGGGTTGTTTGAAGGAGTGAAGAGATAGAAGGTGCTGAGCAGATAAGGGAGGAATCATCAGCATATTGCATGTTGAGTGGCTGTGGATAATTTATTTGTGAATATGGAGAATAGTAGTGGACCAAGTATTGACCCTTGGGGTATGCCGACTGGGACAGCAGGGATGATAGTTCATTTATTCCATTTGACTGCTTGTTGGAAGTCATAAATATTTAAGAAAGCACAACAGGGTGGACTTAGTTTTAGGGAGGCTATTTCATTGAGAAGTGTCTGGTGGGAAACTGTGTCAAAAGCTTTTGACATATCCAGAAGGATAGAGAATACATGGTGACCATTTTTTCTCAGCTGGTTAATTGAATTAGTGAAGTTAATGAGGGCTGTGGTGATGCTATGTTTAGGCCTAAACCCATGTTGGGAAGGGGATAGTAGGTTATTATGTAGAAGATATTGTAGTAGTTGTGTGTGAGCATTCTTCAAGGATCCTAGCAAAAGGAGAGAGAATAGCTATGGGCCTATAGTTGCTTATAGCTGCCGAGTTCAGTGGAAGTCCCACCTTTGTGTAGTGGGATTATATGAAAGGTTTTCCAGAGTTTTGTATTTATGTATTGTTCTTTAATGGACCGGTTAATAAGGATAGAAACTGTGAAGGAAATCATGTCTGATGCAATTTTCAGATAGCAACTGAGAAGCTGGGAAGCTGATCTGCAGTAAGGGTTGTGAGTTTAAGATTAGAAAGAAGTCTTTGTGGTTCTGGTTTGTATAGGTTTAATTGAGAAGGAGTTGAGTGAATCTAAAGTATAAGTAGGTAATGACAGAGGGGTATTAATGTTGTTTTTTACAAGTGATAGGACAGAGATAAGAAAGTAGGAATTGAACTGTGAAGCAATATTATCAGTGGTACTGGCAGAGGTTGTAGCAGGGGTTGTGGTGTGTCCAGGCTTCAGCAGGCAGTTAATTGCTTGCCAGAATTTCTGTGGGTTATTCTGATGTTTAATTTGAGTGGTAGAGTAGTATACTTTTTTGTCATGTTTAATTTGTTTTTGAGCTAGATTATAGAGCTATCAATAGTTGTGTAGTGGTGTTTCATTTTTTGTGTCATGGTAATGATATCAGGCTCTATCTCTTTGTTCAAGGAGTTTTTTTGTTTCTTTTGTGAGCCAAGGAGTAGATTTGGATTTAGTATGATGGTTCTGTAGGAAAGCTAGCTGATTTAAGATATTAGGTTCATAGGTTCATAGGCTCATAGGTTTATACTAGGCTATCTGCCCTAAGGCATTTATAAGCCTAGCCCAAATTTTTGTGGCTTACGCCACCCCTTATATGAAAAAATACTGTGCCCATTAGTTTGTTGTGCCTCTGTCCAGCAGTGACACAGAGATGATTCCCGGGATAAACCTACGATCTCCCATCCACAGGTCAAGATTTCTCTTGAACAGAGCCAGCGAGGTGCTCTGCCTCACATGGACCGGGATTTTATTCCACAGCATAGGGAGTCTCTGAGTGATAAATCTATCCCTCCAGCACATCCTATTTATATCCGTGCTAAGGTTTAAGTCGCTTGCTCTAGTGGTTTTGGTGGATTTGGATTTTTTGAGGTGGAGCATGTCCATTAATTCCGGGTTGGACATGGCCTTGTATGTCAGGCACATGTTACCTCTGAGCAGACAGTATGCAACTGAATAGAGCTGGAGTTTCTTCAATCTGGCAGCATATGACAGATTTTGGAGTCCCTTTATCCTTTTGGTGAGGAACTTTTGGGGTCTCTCCAATTGCTGCAGATGTCGGGTGAGATACATCCCGAATGGGGCATTGTACTTGATCATTGGTCTGATAAGTGAAGAGTACAGGGGAACAATGACCTCACTAGATCTGGATGTGAATCCCTTCATGATCAGGTGGGCAATGTAGAAGGTCTTTCTAACTACTTTAGGAACGTGAGTGTCAAAAGAAAGGCCACTGTCAACCTGGGTCCCCAGGTCCCTGATAACCTCTTCTGTGCTTAGTGGATTGCCACCTATATGGTAGCTTGGGGTTACCTTGTTTTTCCCGAAGGGTATGACTATACATTTTTTGGCGTTTAACTTCAGGCCATGGCTCTGGCACCAGCTATCTGTTTCCGTGAGTCCCTTCTGAAGGATATCCGTGTCCGATGCACTTTCCACTATGGCGCCCAGTTTGCAGTCGTCTGCAAACTTTGTCAGCCAAAGTCCTCCCATGTTGGCCTGTACTTCTGAGAAGTAGATGCCGAACAATAGGGGCCAAGGACCGAGCCCTGTGGGACACCACTTGTGACCGGCTTGGAGTCTGACATAGCGCCAGCAACTCTAACCCTGTGGGTTCTGTCCTTAAGCCAGTTTGCAACCCATCTTGTGACATATGGGTTTACATTTAAGCTGGTAAGTTTTTCTACAATACCCGAGTGGGGTATTGTGTTGAAGGCCTTTGCAAGGTCAAGGTAGGCTGTATGGACTGCCTTTCCTCATCAATGGCCTTGGTGACTGTTTCAAGAAGTCGACCAAGTTCAAAAGGCATGATCTGCCCTTGACGAAGCCAAACTGGGTCGGGTCCAATGTCTGCAAGTCCCCTATATCTTTGTTTATGAGCTCCATTATGATCCTCTCCATAGCTTTGCAGACTAGACTTGTTAAGCTTATGGGCGGTAATTACCAGGGTCCGTAGAGGCACCGCCTTTGTGGAGTGGGACCACAGTTGCCGTCACGCCACTCCTTGGGCACGTATCCTGTGGTAAGGCTGAGATTAAACAGCTGCCTTATGTGCGGGTTTAATTCCTCATTTAGCTCATGTAGCACACAGCCGGGGACACCATCCGGTCCCATTGATGCTGTGTTTTTAGCTTTAGAGAGAGCAGCTTTCACCTGCGCATTTGAGATGTCTGGGAGGCTACACTCTGCTGGGATAGTTATCTCTCCTTTAGGGGAGAGGGGTGAAGTTTGCACTGAACCTGTCTGCCAGTATGTTGGCAATGTCTGTGGGTTCAGTGATTTTTGTATCATTTTGGACTAATTCTGAGCATATCTGGGAGTTTCCACCCAGGTTCCTAACATAGCTGAAAAAGGCCTTATGATTGTCCTTTGAATCCATGGCAATTTTTCTCTCAAAATTGGCCTTAGTTGATTTTATGAGTGCTCGTATTTTTTACTAATAATGATCAGGGGTGACTTCCCTTTTATGGATTTTGTTCTATCATGTAATAGCTTTCTCCTCTTATTGTAAAGTTTGTTAATGGCTGGGGTCCACCAGACTGGACGTTTGCCCTTTGTGGAAAGAGTCTTGGTTTTATTTGGGATTGCCTGATCCATGCAGTCCTGGAGGTGTTCATAGAAGGCATTTGTAAGGGCTTCCGCAGCTTGGGTTGTGGTTTCCACTGGCTCAGGGGCCTTGAAGGATACCATACCAGTCTTGAGTAGTGTGAAGTTTGCTAAATAAATTGATAAATTTATCATGAAAGTATTGGACAGCCATATCGACATGGAGGTGTTTGAGTATAGACCAGTCACATTTTTGCAAAAGGGTTTTAAATACTTCAGGTGAGAATTTTATTTTATTGTGTATGTATTTAAAAATAATATTTTTGGGAGGATGAATACATTGTCAAATTAGGTAGGTAAGTCTATGATCGCTTAGACTGTCTGGGAGACTGATTGATAGTAGTGGGAGGGTATATCTAGTATAGACTGTTTATTCCTGTGTTTGTCAATCCTGGTTGGAGTTTGTATCATTTGGCAATATGCGTGTTGATCTATGAAACTGGATGGATTGTTGTTAATGCAGGTAGCCCAGTCTAGGTTGAAATCTCCCATTATTATGTTTTCCTGCTTATATGTTGATGAACACCAGTAAAGGAGGTCTTCAATGGAGGTTGGGTTATTTCCAGAGGGAATGTAGACTGTTAGGATAATTATGTGTTTGTTAAAGTTAATTTGGAGGTGTGATATTAAGATTTCAAAATTTTGGGGGGCTGAGTGGTTACAAAGTACTCTTTCCAGTTTAAGGTTATCCTTACAGATTATGGCTATCCCCCCACCTTCTTATGAATTCTGCCCAGCCTATGGATGTTGTAACCATGGGTTAGTATCTCTGTGTCTTGTATGTTTGTGCATGGCTTTAACCAGGTTCCTGTAAGTATAGCTATATCAGGTCTATATTGAGTAAGGGTAGCATGAGATTCAGAGGTTTTGTTCAAAATGCTTCTACGGTTCATATTCATGATGAGGAGATCTGAGATAGTAATGTGTATATTGGTGAAGTTTGAGGTGAGTGGGATGTTAGAACCTAGGAGACTATGTAGTGTGGAAAGAGGGCCTGGGTTGGGGTGTATATCTACTTTGTTTTATTTGTAGTGAGTTGATTACGAACAGGTGATTAAGTTTGCTTATGAGTTTAGTATATTTTTGAAATGGGTTTAGTATATTATTTGACTGAACATATTTATATGAGAAAAAATCAGTAGATTAGTAGTTGTATATCTGTGGAGTGATTATATAATTGGTTGTTGGATTTTGTAGAAGGGTACAGTATGGGTTTGGTGGGGGAGTGAATTATGGTTATTTGCTGATTTTGGTAGCATGTGAGAAGGTACAATGCGATAAGCAGGTTGGATAGCATTGAATGGTAGTAAGACATTGTTATTTTTAATTAGAATACTGAAATATTGGTCTGGCTTGAGTAGGTGGAGTTTCGAGGGATAATATGACTGGGGTAGTATGTAGATAGGATGCTAGTGTGACAGTTATAGAAATATATTGAGAGATGGAGTGTATGGATGGGGACATTGATCTTCACTGCCACATGTTAAATAATACTTGTAGTATTTACATTGTTGCAGTGCCTGTGATACCTTACATTCTATCCCTTCCATCAAACATAATGTTATTGTTTAAGGACTAGATCTGCACTGATTGTATCTAATAAGTTGAATTTTTGTACATTCCAAAAAAGATAATTCATATTTAAAGTTAAATCACACATATCAGCAATAGCTGCAGGAAAGTTCATAGAATTACACTGATCTAATTCCCCTAATGGATGTACACAGCCTACAGTCATACTTGTTGCAGGGTAACTCTTTACACTCCAGGTTACATTAGGTTATTGAGATTGCAGTTAGAGTTCTATCCCATAATGTATCTAGTACAGTCCATAGCTAGATCTGCTACATTAAAGCAGAAATACTTTTTCACTTCCAGTATTTCTCTTTATCTGTCTACTGAGGACAGTATCTGCATATTTTATCCAGACAATTACTGGAGATGAACAATTTTATATTTCTTTAATAATAATTTAGCTTCCATAATTTAGTATCTGAAGTGAAGAACATTGTAACAACCTATAAAAGTAAAGTTAACATGAGATAGGCTGCTCAGTTTTATCTAGAATACAGGAAGTGTATCTATCACCTACTCCTTCACACAAAACAGTCTCTTTCTGACTATCTTGATGGGTTTATTCACCCACACTTGAGTTACTGCAAACTTTGCATTCTTTTCAGAGCACGCATCTGACATGATAGCCTGTGCAAACACAGTTCTGAAAATGATTGTCCCTAGTAATTGTTTATGAAGGAGCATCCCAGTTTATCTCCTTACCGAACACTTCATTAGTTTTACTCCATTCAACTTCTGTTTCTCAGTCTGTGTGAAGAAAGCTTTGTTCTCCTCAGTGCCACCCAGATGGTGACTGTTTTCTAACCTATAGGAATGTCCTTGCAGGATTGGAAAAACACACTTTTTTTAGATGCATTTTGAAGTCAAATTTGTTTACCTATTTGAAATTATTGGTCATACTATTTCATCATGTAATCATCAGAGCTTTACAATGCATTCATCTCATGGAAAGTACAAGGGTGGACTTTGAGATCCTCTTGGACGATTATGTATTGATCCAATTCAAGTAGTTCCAGTTTGGACCATCTGTGCAAAGTACTTGAATTGGTATTCTTACTGATTCAGTCTTTGAGCAAACAGTTCATGCATTCTGTTAAACCTGGGCAGTCACCAGACTGATAACCCCCTCCTCAACCAAAGCTGAGGACCAAAAAAAAGTCTTCCCAAAGTTGAAGACCAATAAAAGAAGAAAAACAAGTTCCTTGCTCAAGTTACTAATGCACTAAGCTAGCAAAGAGCGAAGTGATTGTCGTTCCAGCATTCATCTAAAAAGTAGCAATGCCACCTCAGGTTTCTTAAATGAATTCCAGCACTGCACTGTTGACCCATTGACAGTTGCCAATCATGCCTCCTAACAACTTGTGCTGGGGGTCCCCCCTCCAACCCTGGTTATGGATGTGCTGCAAAATGAGTCCCTTAAATATTCTGTATCTTATCTGGCATTTGTACACAGAACAATTGTTTAGGTCCTTTAAACATTGTAGCCTTATTGGCCTTTTTTACTGGGTTGAATCACCAGTAACTAACATTAAATATTAACCATAGATGGTATATTGTTGGTATTAATTGAGAAGTAAATGCACTGTAAAGTCTATATACCAAATGTATTCTGGTTTGGAACCCTGATGCAATTTTGTATATACTTTGGCTTACAATAATTGCAGATGCGCAGTGCAACAAATTCCACAGTGTTGTGGCACTTCAGATTCTGTTTCTCTCCATACATGCAAGGTAAATGGGCAGAGCAAATGCATAAACCTGTCTGACAAAAATGTCGCAGTATTTTGTTTTTTCCCAGGTAGACTGCCACCTCCCCCCACACACACACATATGTTTCCATATATTTTCCATCTGCCCTTATGCCACTGAGGTATCCAGTTAGTAGTTTTAATGTTGCCCAGTTATCTGTGTACGTGTACTGTTCACTGTTTCACCTGCATGTAACTGTTTGAGCACTAAATTCACTCTTCATCTCAGCCTGATTGTTGGACCAGTCATCATACAAAATTGTTTCAGTTTGACAACAGGATGTCACTGCAGTCCCTTTTAAATATTTGCTTTGTACTTTGCTATTCCACTGCAGTCCCTTTTCTAATAATTGCTTTATATGTTGTTCATCTGCCAATAAACCAAACACATTTTTTCTGCAGTCAAACTGGCAAATGGTGATACTATTTTTGAATGGGATTTTACCATATTTGTCACAGATAACAGAGTCAAGATCTTCAGTTACCATTAATCTAGCTAAACGTTGCTGCATTTGTGAAACTCTTGACACAGTAATCCATATCATTATGGATACAATTTCCATTTTTATATGTTTGTAGCTTAAACCACTAATGCGGCAGTCATTGCTAAATCTTTCAATTCTACCTGGAGCAGATAGTATACTTCATCTGTTACTTACTGTTGTTTTATAACACCTTCACTATTTAGTATAGCAAGCCCATGTTAACAGCTAAAACATTGCTCAGAAGGACTGTAGCATACTCAACAAATTACTATTTCACCAAAAACTTTGAGGTATTTCCTGCTTAGTAAATGAATCATGCTGCAAGAGGAGTTACCTCTCAACTGTACAGATATTTGCCTCATTTTGGTCCCTTTTTCATAAAATTGTGGTTTTCTGGCAAATTATTGGCAAATCATTAAAGACTGAGGTTAGAAACTAACAACAGCCATTTGAGTTTTAGACTTCATACCCTTCAGAAACTTTCTGCTAATGCAAAACATGTTATTTGATCAACTTTCTAAGTTTGTAAGAGCAATATTTAAAAAATAGTCCCTAGTTTTGGGCATTTGTCCTACTTTTTTAATGGCTCTGTCCAGATTCCTTGCTGTAAGAGGTATGAAGAGTACATAGGACATAACATTTTCGTACATAGTCACTTCTAGACATAGAGGTTGGTTGGAGGTTATTAGTCCCAATCCCACACTTTAATTTATTTGCCTTTATGCCAAAAGTCGATTGTTGTTGTGGTTCCCCAAACAAGTGTTTTTTTTTTCCCGGTAATATCATACACTGATCACAACATCTGTCCAAGATGTGGCACAAAACTCCAAAATCTCAGTGCTCCCAACGATGCCAATGCTTGTCACTTCATTTGAAGTACTTTTATCTTCTTCTTTTTTCTTAGACATCTTTATTGAATTATCACTTGTGACATATGCAAACTTATATTTATATGAAAGAAAAAAATATTGACAAATTCATATTTACAAACATTATACATCACATATATTTTTATGTATCCTATAATCATTGCATCACATATAAAGATAAAGATCCTGTTTCCTGTTCTGCCTGTTACAATATTCATTAATTCAAATATAGTTGGTTTAGATTTTGATTTCCATTTTCTAGTAATTTTTTATTTCCATTTTTTAGTAACTGGTACTTTTATCTTCTTGATATATTCTATAGCTTCTTATGGCATTTCTCATTTAGGTCCATTACAACTCATTTTTGGGTATTTGAATGCAGTTCATTTTTGCATTGTTTCTAGGATTAGAAACCCATACTTTATCCTACATATGTTGCATGAGCTCACACAGCACTGTTTTGCCATCATCTTAGTCTCCAGTCATGTGATGTTATCAATGTAATCAAATCCAGCCACTTTTGGCAAATCTTTTTCCACATCTTTGGCTATTAGTCTGTGGCTGAGGGCTAGACATTGCAAATATTCCTGTTGGAGGGCTTGAAATGTGTACGGTCTCTCAGCCAATATAAGAGCAAACTGTGGTCTAATTTCTTTATCTATTGGAAATGGAAAGAAAGCATTTCCCAAATAAGTTACCTCAAGATATCATCCAACTGCTGAAAAAATTATTTAATTAATATGGCAATGCCTGGAATGGCTGCTACAATTGGCAGTGATACTTAGTTTAACCTGTGGTAGTTTGGTAGTTTACAGTCATTTTGCATAAGCTCAGTGATTCTCTGTATGTAATGTGATTTCTTATTGGGTACACTGGACTGTTGTATGAATTTACAGTAAACTGTAGTATATGTGCTTGTAACAGCTCTACAGTGTCTCTGATAAGATACTGTTTAACAAGATACTATTCAATATTAACAATTTGTTCTAGCAGATATACACATTGTAGTTTTCACTTCACATATCTACACACTGTAACTTTCTCTACACTGGCTGAACATTGTCTCACCTCAAACCAAAAAAGTCCATTAATAGTATGTTAGACCTCCCCTGAATAATATTTATCACTAGAATGTTCTCAGTTACTGTTACTGTTTCACATCAGGAGCAATAAAAGGGACCAAAACCCACATGATTCTCATAATCTAAATCATGTTCCTATTTGTCTCCATTGCAACAGTCAGTTTCTTCCTGTGGTTCACTATACAATTTAGGGTTATCTGCTACCAGTGTTATGTCTTCTTCAGTATCAGCTAATGCCAGCATGTGTCACAGACTAATACATCCAAAATAATCAGGGATATATTAGAGTAAAGGTGTACCAGACTAAAGTCTGTAAGTGGTCTGACGGAAGACCAATCTACCAGTCAAATGTTCCCCATATTTTCCATCTGGCACCTGACATTTTTTGTCTCATTTTTGTTCTACTCTTTTGAGGATATTAGGTCAGGATATGAGCCACTTTGGGCTGTCCTTATAGGGCACTTAACCTAAGATTCTGCATATAAATACAGGACTCACCATTGGTGAGAACAACCAAGGTGTTGTAGGAGAAGCAAAGTGGGGAAGGTGGAAATGAGTGACAAATGTCAACTTGCCCCTGGCCTGGGGAGGAGGGAGAGCAGTGCAGTCTGTCACTTTGACTGATATTTAGCACAGGCAGGTGTCCCAGCAAGTGCCAGAAAGGTCTGTGGTATCCTTGTTCTCAAGCTGTGCATATACACAGTAGCCACATTGGGTCAAGTATGAGAGCATGCCTCAATCATCAGAGCAGCATTGTGGGAATATCATGGACTTTCAAACTGAGCAGAATGAGACTAGGTTATTAAAAATTCTTTATACACTGCACAAGAGTTCTGCATTTCATGGGGAATAGAAGAAGGCCGTGTAGGTCTCCTGCCTGGGGAAAGTTAAGGTTTATCATTATACATTTATGTTCCTGGTCTTGGGATGAAGAAAGACTCCCATACTGTCATGATGAATGCTTCTCCATGGATTCCAGGAAAAAGTGAGCTCTTGGCACTGAAGTAATAAGACAACCTGCATTGCTGGGGACTGAAAAACCTTCATGGCTGGCTGGATGATGCCCCTCAATTGACTCTCAGCTCTACCACTGGTCTTCATAAGGTTAGAGTATCTGGGGAAGAAATAGTCTAGACATTCATTGGAGGACAACTGATAGGTAAGAGACATGGAGGAAAAATACACAGTAGAAGTTGTGCCTTCCAAAAAACAGGTGCTTCCTTCATTGGTCTATTTCACAGAGAAGCTGACAGTTACTAAATATCAGCACCTTCAGTCAGCTGCATAGTGCCATATGGCATCAAAAATGACATACTAAACATAGCATAGCCACTTCCCTTAACTATTGAATTCCGTTTCACTGATTTGCAAGTTTTATGTTCAGCTGGAACAGGTGTAGCATTTGACCTTTCCTTAATTAAGGATGCAGCTAACATTGCTCTCAAATTGTAAGCAGAACTTTTATTTTGTATTGTTGACAGGATGTTTGTAAAGCAGGTTGTGTATTCTACAAACAGATTATTGTTAGTTCTTTTGCTTTCAGCTCTATGACAGCTCCCCCAGCAAGCAGAGCTAAATTATTTATCACTCTGGTCACTGCCTCCATTTGACACCCCCACAGAAAAAATTTGGAGAGCAAATAATAATAATAATAATCATAACAACAACACTGTTTAGCTCAAACGGAGCAAAAGAAAATGTCTTCAACTGTGACAAGCCAGACAGCCAGTGTTTGAGAAGTAGCAAACAGCTATTATGTATATAAATAATAGAGTTAGAGAGAAATAATATGTATTTGTTTTATTTATATTTTGTTGACCAGGTTATTCTCACTAGGCCAGCAGTCTCTTTTCAAGGGAGGCCGTATATGGTATTCCTACTGACAAGGGGCAACTTTGCAAGGACACTGGGGAAATCCTCCCCTATTTCATCATTTCTTGATCCTAGAGAGGGGGATCCTTGGAAGGATAGCATGACAGAGGAAGCTGGGGTGCTGCTAACTTCGAGCAACCAAGAAATGGTAAAATTAATTTCCAATACTGAAAAAAAGGAGCAGAGAGTGCATTTTATAAAGAGAATGGATTGGAGGAGAAATTGGAAGTGATAGAAAGTTGAGATAAGTTGTTCTTCATGGAGCAGATTACATGCAGTGATGAGGGCATGGTCCAGATACAGAAATCCAGTTGGGAGGACTGGAAAATAAGTACCCGGTGGATCTGATGGAAATAGGGGATGCAGGACAGGATTCTATTATATTGTGGGCTGACATGGCAGAGAAGATGTTCTGAGAGAGGGCACAACAGGAGGAAATGAGTGGAACTGTTCAGAAAAGAAAAAAAAAACTGCAGTTGGCAAATCATATGGGAATATATTCAATAGTGGTTCAGGATGCAGAAAAAATGAAGAGTATTTCAAAACATTTTCTCTGCAAGAGGAATATAGTAATCAAAATAATCAGGGACAGGAGGATTGTCTGGGGTCGGCAGACAAACTGAAGACATATGCAGAAGTTGCTGGTGTAGAAAGAAAGGGAATGGAAAGGAAAGGGAAGGAAAAGAAAGGATGTGACTTTTGAGACACTGAATTTATTATAAAAGGTTTTAAAATATATGAAAAGAAAAAGTTATTTTCCTTGAAGTGGACCTGTTTTCACGGGGACTGCAAATATAAAATGGTGCACATTCTGTTTAGATTTTTAAGAAATAATAAAAGAAGCTGTTGAAAGGTTTTGAAGGAAATGTGTAAAGGAGTTAAAATGTTATAAAAGAGATGATATGAATGTCTGGAATGGAAATCTGGAAAGTGAAGTTATTCTGAATATTGAAAGTGACAAAACATGCATTTATGATGTGTTTTATTACATGCTGCAGGGGTGTACTAAAGTGCTGATGATAATCAAAGTCTGCTAGTTTTCTAGGGATACTTCTCATCTAATTAATGAATGTGATAAGAGTCAGTGTCAGCAATCTGGATAAAGAATGGTCATTTTTTGGTTTGCTTGTAATATGAAGGAGAGGAACATGTGGAAAGAAGGAGAAGAGAGGGGAGACTGTTACTGATACGGCAGTGCAACTAGCTGATGAAGTAACTGATACTGAGGAAGGGTTAGGGGTGATGAGAGAATGAACACAGGAGGTGCCAGTAGGATTAGAAAAAAGGAAGTTGCTACTGAAAATAAGCTTGAGGTGATATGAGTAGAGGAAGACTCTGAATGGTAATTAAATAAGAAGATATGAGGATGTGTAAAAAAAGAACTTTACTGGATAAATTATTAAAGTAAGAAAAAAAAATTCTACCCACAAAAGTTAAAGGAAAACAGATGCCAGCATTCTGTCAGTTAATGTGAACAGTATCCAATATAATACAAGAAGGCTGCAAGCAATACAGTGGTATAAACAGCAAGCTCAGAATGTAATTATTTTGTTGGATACTCAGTTTATAGGAGAAAATAATACAGTGCAACTGGAAAAATTATGGGAGTATAAAATAGTATGGAGTTTTGAGGTGGATGAATATTCAGGAATAGTTGTACTGGGAAAACAAATGAATTAAAGATGTTAGATTTTATGTTAGTCAGGAAGACCAGTTGGACTAGATGCACAGATAATGGGTATTGTATACAGGTTAGCATATATTTATGCATATACTGTGATGAAGGAAGGAGGAATAATTTGAAAATGTAATGCCCTATGTGGTAAGAAATGGGCCTACAATAACAATGGGAGATTTAAACCGTAATACTAGGCACAGGAAGAAGGTTTTGGATGATTTTAAAAACTTATAAATTGTGGAAATGGGGCATTTCTATATAAGAGAAGAAAGAAAGTATATGTATTTCAGAGAAAGGATAAGGAGTGAGACAGAGACTGTTGTACTCCACCTAAAGTCTTAGAAGAGGCTAGCAGAAGGACTCTTGTTAATAGTTTTCTCATATTCTGCCACTTATTGGCCCTCCTTCCCTTAATACCACAATTCTTCTATAAAACATCCCATGATAATCTTTTCAAATCTTGTTTATAGTATTTTCATTAAGATATTATAATCTGTATTAGTCATTGATATCTGGTACCAATTCTTAGTATCCCTTTTATCCCCAGGCAGATAGAAAAAATATAAAGATGCTAAAGATTTAATAGAAAATAAAGCTGAAATTCCTATTACATGTTCTTATGCATCATGTTATATTTGTTCCGGGGACAGATGAAATGGAATATACAACTATGAAGGAGAAGGCAGGTGTGTTATACAGGAAGGGGAAGGAGTGAAAAAGGATGATGGAAGATATATGGGTTAATGAATTATTTAAGTTAGAGGTAAACCAGCTATGAGACATGTATCTAACAAAGAGGGAATTCTATAAAACTTGGATGGAATGGTGGTACGTGTTTAAAGAAAAATATGAAAACAAATGTTGGTGGAGAGGGATGTAAGAAGGTTGGGAAAATAAGTGTATAGGTAGATGCTAAGAAATATGGATAGATTGCTGGAAAAATATTACAAACTATTTTTGGAAAATGAGAGGAAATTGTGTGAAGAAATTAGAAAAAGAATAGTGCTGTTATTGTATAAGCAAAAGTATCATTTAAAATGAAAGAAAGAAGAAGTCCTTCTATTTCTGGCAAAATATGTACGAGACAAGAAAACTCCAGAGTTATGAAGGACAGTGAAGGTAATGAAAAATATACATACAGAACTTGGGCATAGTAGTAAGGTATTTTGTATCCACGTTTGATTGTAAGAAAGGGGGAGAGGAGTCTAAATAGGATATAAGACAGCCTAAAAAGGAAATTTTGGAAGAGTTAGACAAGAGAACTGCAATACATGAATTAGGTGGAGCATTAAAAATGGTTAATGTTGATTCTGCTTCTTGGATAGATGAGATGGAATATAAAACGATGAAGGAAAAGTAGAAAATATTTCAAAATGTATTGAATGAATGAATGAATGAATGAATGAATGAATGGAAAGTGGTATAAAAAGGACATATGTGAAGAAATAACATGAATTTGGAAAAGATGAGATAAAAAGAATATTAAGAAATGGCACTGGATAACAATGACTAATACAAATTAAAAGATCTTAATGAAAATACCACAAAGAAGATTTGAAAATATTTATAAATGTGTTATAGATGTATTATATGGTATTAAGGGAAGCAGAGCTAAGAAATGTTATAAATAGTAAGAGAGGTGGTATATGATGATGTATTAAATAGACAGAGTGAAGGGGTGTTGGTGGTAAGAGATGCAAGAAAGGCTTTGGATAATATAGAACATGAGCATTTATAGATGATTGCACAAGTATAGAGAATTAAATTAGAGATTTTGCATGTATTAATTAAGGCTTAGGGTAAAAGTCAGGTAGGAATTTTGTTAAAAGATGAGTTAAGTCAAGGGATTGAAGAAAATATGTGAGTTAGACAAGGATGCCCTATGAGGGGAATTTTGCTTGCAATGGTCATGAATATTATATCATGGCAAATGGAGAAGAAGTATAAAGATGCTAAGGATTTAATAGAAAATAAAGTTGAAATTCCTATTAGTAGTTCTTATGCAGATGATTTAGTCCTGGTGACAAAAATAAAATATGGATAAAGAGGTATTGGAGAGTGTAGGACGTTTGTTAAAGAAAATGGGTTTGAATTTAAATAAAGACAAGAGTAAAGGTAATCGGGATGTGCTTAAGATAAGGGTGCATGTACTTTCTGAAGACAGAAATAACAGTATTAAGTATTTGGGAAGAGAGAAACAATAGCGGCACAAAGGCAAGCAGTGGACGAAATTAAAGGTATTGCAAGATTATGGAAAATATTTAGGCTGTCTTTCAAAAAAAAAACATGAATTCAGTTATTTTAGAGAAATTAAGTTATTTGTCTGGGGTATTTATGGTTCCTACTCATAAAAAAAGGAATTGGGAAATGATGCAGATAATTTCCGTTATATGAGCACAGGTTAAATCAAATCAAAAGGGCTAATTTTATATGTTAATAAGGAGAAAGGAGATTTAGGGTTAATTAAGTTGGTGTTCCACATAGCATCGTTAAATTCATTTTGGATTTTTAAGAAAATGAATAAATAAATGTTTCTTAGAATTTAGTAGTTAAAGTTATGTGTGAATCATGTATCTCTTTTTTGGGGGAATGAAGTTATGTAAAATGATGAGAAAGATAAACTGTGAACAAATCTCTGAAAGACATAATATAATTATGCTATGGAAAATAAATACAATAATGCAATGTAAAGAAATAAAAATGGAATGAGAAAATAATGATGGTGTTTTATTATACCAAGCCTCAGAAGGAGCTGAAGGAGGATATTAAAAGGACCAAAAAGAAAAAAATCAGAGACTAAATGAATTCTTACTGGGTAGAATATTTTGTGGAGGTTGTCTTCAGATAAGCTTCAAGGAGACCTGGTGATGGAGCGAGGAAGTACAGGAGAGTATACAGAGAAAACGTTTGGTGAAGAAGTAGAATTGTCAGAGAGATGAAGAAAGTAGACAGGAGTATAAAGAGATGAGGCATATGACAAAGAGAGAGAGGTGGCAAAGGCTAAGGATAAGGTGTATGGAGAGGTGTATGAAAGGTTGGACACAAAGGAGGGAGAAAAGAACCTGTACCAATTGGATAGACAGAGGGACCAAGCTTGGAAAGATGTGCAGCAGGTAAGGGTGATAAAGGATAATGAGGGAAATGTACTCACAAGTGAGTAGGGTGTGTTGAGCAGATGGAAAGAGTACTTTAAGGGGCTGATGAATGAAGACAATGAGAGAGAGAAGGTTGGATGATGTGGGGATAGTGAATCAGGAAGTGCAGAGAATTAGCAAGGTGGAAGTAAGGACAGCTATGAAGAGGATGAAGAATGGAAAGGCTGTTGGTCCAGACGACATACAAGTGGAAGCATGGAGGTGTTTAGGAGAGATGGCAGTGAAGTTTTTAACCAGACTGTTTAATGAAATCTTGAAAAGTGAGAGGATGCCTGAGGAGTGGAGAGGTGTTTTGGTACCAATTTTATGAATAAGGGTGATGTGCAGAGCTGTAGTAACTACAGAGAGATAAAACTGATCAGTCACAGCATGAAGTTATGGTAAACAGTAGTGGAAGGCTAGGTTAAGGAGGGAGGCGATGATTAGTGAGCAGCAGTATGGTTTCATGCCGAGAAAGAGCACTACGTATGTGATGTTTGTTCTGAGGGTGTTGATGAAGAAGTATAGAGAAGGTCAGAAGGAGTTGCATTGTGTCTTTCTGGACTTAGAGAAAGCATATGACAGGGTACCTAGAGAGGAGTTGTAGTATTGTATGAGGAAGTCGGGAGTGGCAGAGAAGTATTTAAGAGTGGTACAGGATATGTATGAGGCTAGTGTGACAGTTGTGCGTTCTGCAGTAGGAGTGACAGATGCATTTAAGGTGGAGGTAGGATTACATCAAGGATCAGCTCTAAGCCCTTTCTTATTTGCAGTGGTGATGGACAGGTTGACATGAGATCAGACAGGAGTCCCTGTGGACTATGATGTTTGCTGATGACACTATGATCTGTAGTGAGAGTAGGGAGCAGGTTGAGGAGACCCTGGAGAGGTGGAGATATGCTCTAGAGAGGACAGGAATGAAGGTCAGCAGGACTAAGACAGAATATATATGTGTGAATAAGAGGGAGGCTAGAGGAATGTTGAGGATGCAGGAAATAGAGTTAGTGAAGGTGGATGAATGTAAATTCTTGGGATCAACAGTTCAACGTAATGGTGAGTGTAGAAGGGAGGTGAAGAAGAGAGTACAGGCAGCATGGAGTGGGCGGAGAAGAGTGTCAGGAGTGATTTGTGACAGATGGGTACCAGTAAGAGTGAAAGGTAAGGCCTACAAGAAGGTAGTGAGACCAGCTATGTTATATCAGTTGGAGACAGTGCCACTGATAAAAAGGCAGGAGTCAGAGCTGGTGGTAGCAGAGTTAAAGATGTTAAGATTTGCATTGCCTGTGATGAATGGACAGGATTAGGAATCAGTATATTAGAGGCTCAGCTCAGGTTCGACGGTTTGGAGACAAAACCAGAGAGGCAAGATTGCATTGGTTTGGACATGTGCTGAGGAGGGATGCTGGGTATATTGAGAAAAGGATGCTAAGGATGTTGCTCCCAGGTAAGAGGAAAAGAGGAAGGCCTAAGATAAGGTTTATGTATGTGGTGAAAGAGGATATACAGGTGGTTGGTATGACAGAGCAAGATGCAGAGGACAGGAAAAATGGAAACAAATGATCTGCTGTAGCAACCCCTAACGGGAACAGCCAAAAGAAGAAGAAGAAGTCTTCAGATAAGCTCCCAATTAAAGGGAATGTGGCTTACAAGGTTATAACAGAAAGACTGTGTTATGTGTGTAAGAAGTTAGAAACTTCAAAGTATATATTCTTCGGATGTCAAAGAGCTAAAATATGGGAATGGCTTTTAAAAAGAATGTGTTGAATGATATATGTGAGGTAAACCTTGACTTTTTATTTTCTGGCTATTCTAAAGAGATGAAAAAGAAAATAATGAAATAATTAGATGTGAAAGTATTGGGATTGTATGGAATTGAGGAACACTTGGACAGAAGAAGCATTGTTTAATACAAAATGGAATATTTCTGATGTGATTAGTAAATTAAACCGTGGTAGTGAAAAAAGGAAATGTGGGTATTGGAGTGTTTTGTGTTACCCAATAAAAATACTGTAAAGAATACAAATATGTTTATAAGGGTGTATTTCAGAATGTCAACCGTTCAGAATGCCGACTTTCATATTTCAGACACCATATGATCGACATTCCGAAAGACCGACATCCTGAAATAGCACCATTTACCTACCTGTAAACACAGTAAAACTGTGTTATGCAGGGGGGCACCCCACACCCTCTGCTACTTAAATATTTTCACTCTAAGATTGCACTACAGTGCAGGAAAGGGGAAACTCCTAGTCCCCTATCTATATATATATATATATATATATATATATATATATATATATATATATATATATATATAGTGGCATAGTTACTGCCATGCATGGGAAGTACACAACTTATTTTGATGCTGTGTCTGCTATTTATTCATTAGTTGGGGTTGCCTTTAATCATAGTCCTCAATAATTTTTGACATTTTGTATTAGGCATGTTATATTGTAAGCCACGGTGGTGCAGCGGTAGCGTTGTCGCCTCACAGCAAGAGGTTCTCCTGTTCAATTCTCTCGGCTGGAGTGCCTTCTGTGTGGAGTCTACATGTCCTCCCTGTGGTCGAGTGGCATTCGAAAGACATGCGTAAATGGATGTGCCTTCATTGAAGGTTGGGTGTCAAGCTGGCACCGTAAAAATCTATTGCCAATCATTAGCGGACCAGAGTTCTGCTGTGGCGACCCCTAACCGGGAAAAGCTGAAAGAAGAAGAAGTATTAGGCAAGTTATTGATTACAAGCATTGTCTTGAAAATTTTAAACATGTTGTATTTCCTTTTCAGTTGCTGTGTCACCAACACCTCGGCTAAACCTGAAATTGGCCAGGATTGGTTAGTATTGATCAGTGCCCTTCCCCTGAAAACAAACTTAAATAAAATAAAAATAAGGCAAGTCTTAGAAGGGAAATAAAGTCTCTAAGTCTTGCAGTAGGCAGGCAAACTACAAGAACATCAGGTCCTTATGGCACCTAATAAGAAGCTGATTAAACTAGGAGTACATCGTGGTCACTACCTCTTAAGTGAGATTGCTGATCTCTGAGTTCTGAAGAGGAATCTCCAGAGCGCTGTGTATGAAGGATGAAAACAAACTGGAAGGTGTCCCTGAAATCTGAACAAAGGCTAGAAGATGTTGTTGGGCAAAAGAGAAACCAATTGAATCATTCCTGCCTGTATGGTGATGTGCACTGAAGGGAAAGACCTGATATCTGTAAGCACCGTTTATTTCTCTGGCTAGCTATGGGAGTATGAAGGAATACTTACATTAATTTCACTGAAAAGAGGCTACACTGAGATGAACTTTGGGAAAAAATCTATATGCTCTGCTGTAAGTACACTGGATTCTGTCAAAACTTACATTAATAAGGGCATGTGCTAGAACATATTTGTGGAAACAGACTTAGCTTCTTCTTTTCCCGGTTAGGGGTTGCCATAGCGGATCAACTGTCCACTTTATGGTTGGCAGTGGAGTTTTTACGGTGTTGAGTTGCCAGCCCAGCACCCAATCTTCCACAAAAGGCACACAAACGCATGCCTAGGGCCAATTTAGAGTGTCCAATCCACCTACAGCATGTCTTTGGGAGGAAACCGGAGCACCCAGAGGAAACCCACGCAACCACAGGGAGGACATGCAGACTCTGCACAGAAAGCACCCCAGCCGAGGAGTGAACCGGAGAACTTCTTGCTGTGAGGCGACAATGCTAATCACTGCACCACCGCAGCCGCCCACGGAAACAGACTTAGCAATAAATACATTATGACTTTTTTTTTTTTCAGAAACATTAGATCTGCATGATGGATTAGCCATTTCAACACTTGACACCCGTTGCTACTCACAAAGAGTTTGATATGCGTTTATAGATTGTTCCTTTAGCCAGTAATCTGTGGCGTTGCATTAGTCTGTGTATTCGAACTGAGCCACGATTAGAAATGTATTACCCTTATTTAGCAGCCAAAGTTTTAAATTGCTCTCTACAGTTTATTTTTCACGTTTTAATAAAGCACGAGTGTTGTTGTTTTCTGTTAAATAATGGGAAAAATTTCACGTAGTTTAGAACAGAAAATAAAGGCAATGAAACATAACCAGTCCTCACAGATTGCTCTTGAAAAGGTGCAGTCGGTCCTATCTGAATTTAAAAAAAAAATCCATGGTTGGGAAAGCAAGTTTTGTATCCCCTTCCAGACACATAAACTGTGGCAGTATTGGTTGAGGAATTATTGACTGTAATCTTCAATAATTTACCAGAAAATCAAAACTTTTTACGAAGGACAGGGTAAAAATATGAGGCAAAATTGGAGACAGTTCAGAGGTATGCTTCAAGAGTAAGGGACGAACAAAAATAAGTAAATGATTTTAAATTCTTGGTTCTATGGAACACTGACATAAAAAAAGTGTATTAAGATTTATTTTAGAAGAACAGGAAGTCATTTAACTATGGTTGTTTTTATTCACACTACCCCTTAAGTTCAGAAAGACTTCGAAGAATTTTGTTATATTGTAATAACTAACCCCCAGTCAGACTGCCCAGAAGTGGGCATGACCTGTGTGATTGACATATGGAAATCACCCCTGTACATGTGATTTATGAATGCTCCTGAGACTGAGAGGCCCCAAAGTTAAATTAAACTAAATGTTGCAGGTCTTTTTAAGACAAGTTGGAGTGCATGTGCACTTTTAAAAACACATTGTTTTCACCAGGATGTTTCCTGCTAAAGTAGCATTTCACACCTTAACCCTAACTGTATATTCTTAACCCATCTTCTTCTTTCGGCTTTTTCACGGTTAGGGGTCGCCACAGCGGATCACTTGTCCGCTCACGATTGGCAGTGGAGTTTTTACGGTGTCGAGTTGCCAGCCCGGTGCCCAAACTAAAACAGAAGGCACGCACTCACACCTGGGGCCAATTTAGAGTGTCCAATCCACCTTCAGCATGTCTTTGGGATATAGGAGGAAACCCACGCGACCACAGGGAGGACATGCAGACTCTGCACAGAAGGCACCCCAGCCAATGATCGAACCGACGAACCTCTTGCTGTGAGGCGACAATAGGTTCTCTGGTTCGATCCTTGGCTGGGGTGCCTTCTGTGCGATTCCTAACCCTTACTAACCCTAAACCTACTCCTACCTAATTAATCTTAATTCAAACCTTCTGTTTTCAGTATATTTTCTGTTAAAGTAGCATTTTACACTCTTAATATTATCAGTTGTGAAAAATGCAGTCTGTCTATTGTTATTAAAAACTATGCAACCATGCTATCCACTCTCGCTAGACAGAATCGTACTAAAAGGATTTGGTAGTTTACTACCATAGCTGATAAAAATGAATAAAAATAAAAAAGTCACATCCTCATTCCAAAATTAGACTGCTAATTTTCTTCTTTCCGGTTTTGTATGCATTTTCCGTGTATTACTTACTGTATTACATTATAGCAGCCATGTCCTTTAACGGGCTTTCCCAATTTAAGCGCAGATTCCTGGTCCTAAAAGCCTGTACTCACCCGATCAGGCCAGGGATATGTATTAGTATCATTATTTAATACAGAATTAGCATTCACATCACCAAAAATGTGACACCTTTAATCATTCATTTGTACATCTGCTTTATTAACATCGATCCCAACCTTCCATATCCAAAATGAGGAACGCTAGCCTTCTTAATGTGGAACAAATGGACAAAATGTGGAACGCATACTAACAGCTTCAACTGGAAAGACCTTAAGATGATTAAAATATGCTGGTTTTACTTATACAAATATTTTGTAATTCGTTAATATGATTAATGTCCATTTATCATAGATATGAGTTAAAATCTTCCTAACACTGAATGTGGGACAGACCCTTTCTATGTGGAACTTGGAGGAACGTTAAGTTTTTTAAGACCCTAAATGAGTTACGTTCCTCGTGATGAGGTACCCTCGAGAGGTATGAGAGAGTATTTCATGCACTAACAACCGTTATACCTTACAATTGAACCAATATGCAGGAGCTGTATACTACGATGAATATTCATATAGATAGTGAAGACATCCTTATGAATATTCATCATAATTCGTACACCTCACCGGGTGTTGGGCGGACCTTACTAGTGCGTATCTGGAAGATACTGAAATACAACATTGCCATTCTAAGACTAGTAGAGCATCATTCATATGTAAAATTTGCTATTCAACTCCTGAAAAAAAAACATATTTTCAGTACAAACGCATCTCTCAAATTACGCCGATTTTGCATTGTATTTTCCCCTAGTAAATCATGGAGTTTACGGTCAGTTAATAACGCCAAACATGGGGGGGGGGGGGGGTCATACTTCTCTGCGTCAGAAAAATGTGTTAATACAGAAAAAAATGAGTTTTTAATGAATCAGAACAATATTTTAAAATTGTCCCTGATTTTGCTCCTTCAACTCCCAGTATTTTGTGGATTTGTCCCCGATTCATGGGTATACACAGTCAGTAGAACAGGTACAACGTTTATTTATACTCTTTTTGGTACAGGTATAGCATTTCAGTATTTGTTAGCGCAGTTTGATCCTGCTGCTTCTCCGTAGTTGAACAAGTGCAACAAGGAAGTTTAGTGTAATACCATCACTCTGAATGGGGAAAATGACAGCAATTCAAATTTTTAAACCCAGGTTTTTCGAAGTAGATGCCTGATGGACTATTTTTGGGGGATTACAAGAATAAGCCACTGCGTTTTATACATAATATTACATAGTTACAGTGGCCATTGTGCGGAATACTGTAGCTAGGTGCACTGACAGAACTGTGTATAATCCCCTCAAAGTTTGACAACATAGAGAATATTTGTGATTTTCACAACAACATTCAATCGGAAAACATGGTACGGATCAGATCATCTGTTTTTGCATCCTGTTGTTTAATTATAGAAGTGGTTGGCGTCGCCCTGTTCCTAGTAGGCTTTTTCCCATTACCTCCAAAGTCCAGAGCAATGAAAAGCAGGAGTTCGGACATCCCAGCAGAGCCGTATGCAGGTAAAGTGAGGAAGAAGAAATATAATTTGTAGGTTGCGCTGCCTTCTACTTTGCCAAGTATACCAAAACATCTAATTATACTCAGTAACTTCTGCAGGAGGAAATGAATGTGTGTGCGCGCGCCCACTCCCTCCCACTCTTTCTCTGTGTGTGTATATATATATATATATATATATATATATATATATATATATATATATATATATATATATATATATACATACACACACACACACACATGTATATGCAAATTGTGTTGAGCTTACCAGTCTGAAGTTTTTCTCAGCTGATCCTGCAGGTAGCTGTATTTTGTGCTTCACTTCATACCTCTGAGCTGGTCATCTTTTTAGCTCAAAATTTCCTCTCTCCTTCCTAATCCCTTCTAAAAATGACAATTGTGGGAAAAAAGATGGTGCATTACACTTAATAAATAATGACAGCAATTAGAATTGTAAACTTCGTTTACTTCAGAAAATGCATGTTAATTCACGTTCTCTTGTTGTGTCAACTTCTGAAGTTAATTGTGATAGTATTTTAAAAAGTTTCACTGATTGTTCCTGAGTCTGGAGGTAAGAGGTTCAGGACTATGCACAAGAGTAAGCCTTTCATTTCAGCATATTTACTTCTAATTTTATTTTAATTGTTTATGTGGAATGTGTTTTTGTTGAAGAGTATGCACTTTAGCAGTCATCATGAATTAATATGATTCATGTGTAAGCCACATTGAGAGATCAGATCAGTGCTCCTTCAGCCAGACTGTATTTTGTCAGGCTGCTTACAGATGTAACTTCATTTACATAGTAAAATGGAAATATAGCTGTTAATCCATTACTCATTTTAAAACCTCCTGAACCCCAAATTAAAACTGCTTGATATAAAATTGAGTATATTAATGAAAATTATCTTTTTCATGATTGTCACAATTTTAATTCACAATACATGTATTACAACATTAAACAAAAGAGACTACTCACATTGATAGTTAACGGAGTTTCTTTTACTGTATCATAAGTAAGATACTTGTTACTTGGTATCGCTACTCAGATGCAGTTTTCCTGTATCAACTTGGGAGAATACCCTCCTATTAAGGGACTCTAAAGAGACACACAGTTTGGAATTTCATTTTATCTCTAGAATTGTTGCTATCCTTTCTGTGGGGCCACAACATTTTACATTATTTACCAATTATTTTTTCATTGTTTTTCTGATTTATCCCAGCCTTGGAAGATTTGTGAGATGAGCTCTATTAAGTGATTGAAAAGAGGAGCATTAACTTTTAAGTTTGTCTTCTTAAAGGTGTATATGGCCAGGCATCTTATGGTCCTCATGATCGCTTGCTTACTATTGGTTTTGTGTAGGAACACACAGTGTTGTAAATGCCATGGAGTGACAGTAAAAGTCAGCAGTGTTAGGTAATAGTGAACAGTAGCTCTGACTAATGTATTTTGTAGTAGTTTTGATTCATATGTCTATTGGTAACTTTTTAATAACTTAAATAAGGTGTGACATGTTTATGTGTTATTAAGTGTGATGTGTTTTGGCTGCATTGTTGTGGATGCACAACTGATGTTTTTGTTTTGCAGGGATTGGATAAATAAAAGACACTCCAGAATGTTTGGGATTAACTAAAAAAACATATATAAGTTATTTTCCCTTTTTGTGGTGCACACAACACTAGTATATCTCATCACCCGGTTGGTACCTGCCTACTTTCTAGCCAGGGAAGACTCATCTTACAGACACAGTGATTGGGGTGCTGCTTTTCCTGTACAAGACCTGGTGATGAGGATATTGATCAGCAAGCCCTTTATATTGCAAAAAGTCTGATATCTTTAGCTATTCAGTGTACAACTATTTTAGGCATGACACTAATGCCCTTTTAGCTTGCCAGTATACCAACACAGTTATTCCCATAATGAGTGTCCAGGTTGTTATTAAAAATATCTGAAGTAGTGCTTGCTATAATGTAATTTGGTGGATTATTGCATTCAGCACTCTCTCAAAGTACCAGTTACTATATAGTATTTTTTAATTTCTCCAAATCTATTGGGTTTCTGATACCATGACAGGAATGGCTTTCATTCCTAAATCAAAGTATGATTAAAGTACATGAAATTAGTATTGTTTCAGTCTTTGATGTCAACCAGAAGGGCTCTTCACAGCACCTGCAATATGCCCAGTAATAACTCCTTCTGCAGTTTGTATGGAGTTACATGTGTCGGTAACATATCTAAATACGACTGTATATTCTTTTTTTATAAGACCTGTTGTTCCTACTACTATTGGAACTGTCTGGGTATCCTTCTTCCACATTGCTCTCGTTTCTGCCTGCAAAGCCTGATATTTTATGATTTTATGCCCCTCTGTACACAAGACACTGTAGTCACTGGGTGTAATGATTTCAGTGATCAATGCTACCTTTGTCTTCTTTTCATGGACCACTGTATCTGGTTTTCTCACATCTATCTTTTGAACTGTTGGTAATGGGTGCTCCCATGTCATGTAGACTTCATCATCTTTTATGATGCTTTGTGGCTCATGTTTGCAGTGTTTTTCAGCTACTTCAGTATTATAATGTTTGCACAATCCCCAGTGCACCAGTCTTGCCACATTATTATGCCTTTCAGTATACGGTCCTTCTGCCATTGGTGTGTCACAACCAGCAACAAGGTGTGCGACTGTTTCCAATTCTGTTATACAAAACCTACATTTGACTGTTTTCTCCCACATGTTCAATGGACTTTGTAAACCAGTGTGTACATAGTACACTATCTTGGGCCGCCAAGATTAACGTTTCATCTTTTGGGTTGACTTCGCCTCTCCTTAACCATTCATGCATTCAATCCTGAACAGCATGAGGTTATTCCAGGAGTTTTCCTTACTTGCAACTATATTTATGCATTTTCCACATTTCTTGCCTTCTCATCTAATCCTTCATCTTATATTCTTTCTTTTGTTTTGTGGCACATTCAGTTGTTGCCTGATTTTTATCTACCTCTGGTTTGATTTCCATTCCCGCTTGATGCCAATATGCTTCTACTAGACTAAGAAGGAAAGTCATCTTAGATTTATTCTCCTCATATTTCAAAACTCACTATGTTTGGGCCTTATGAGATCAGCAGATATCTATGCAGTCCCACAATTGCAGATCTATACATGTAATTGATTTCAAGGAGGCCTATACCTCCATTGGAATGGAGAATATTTAATCTTGTTATGCACTTGTTGTTGTTGTCTTTCGGATTTTCCCGGTTAGGGGGTCACCACAGCGGAACTCCGGTCCGCTAATGATTGGCAGTAGATTTTTACGTGCCGAGTTGCCATAAATAAATCGTTTGATGAACATGAAGCATCCTTCTTATTTTCCTTTTTAATCCAAGATGACCATTTTGTTACAGGAGACCTAAACTGGGACACTTGCCGCCCCGGGAAGCCAGGTCTGCAGTCCCATTCTCCCAGCACCCATGGGAGTGGAGATAGGGCAGCCATGTCATCTTGCACCGGGGCAGGCAGGTTGGCCTCCCATCCTTCACCAGGCACTGTGGGGATGACACTCTGTGAACAGCACCACCCAGGAGGCAAGAGGCCACATGTCATTAGACTTGAAGCGATGCACATTTGTCGGCACCTGGCACAGTGGGGGTGAGAGACTGGGGTGTGCCAGGTGCAAAAAGTGCAGAGATGGAGGACCCAGGGCCATCTCCCTTGTGAGTTTGAAAGCCCTAAGTGCAAGGCAAAGTGGAGAACCAGTGTCATGGAAGTCTGGATGAGGGACTGTCTGGGGCTTTATGGCCCATCAGAGTTCCATGAGGCTGGGAAGATCCCCTGAGAGGCTTCAAGAGAATGCATGGCACTGCATGATTTGGCAGCAGTTAGGAGACATGTAACCCTGGAAAAGAGCTCTTTCTCCTGGGTGGAAGTGGAACCTCAGAGGGGGTTAGTCCCGATGGAAATCTGGAAGGGAGAGAGAGAGGTGGAAAGTGAATGGTACAGGACAGCTCTCACCTGGGTGAGGGGATATGGACCATGCCCCCTCTGGGATGGAAGTCTAGAAGGGGGAGAGAGGCAAATAGTGGCAGGGCTGGGTGAGCTCATGCCTGGGTGAGGGGGGGGGGGGTCAGGCAGAGCTCCTCACAATGGAAGTCCTTAAGGCAGTGCTAGGATGGACAGCAGCAGGGCCTGGAGAGCTCCTGCCTGGGTGAGCAAGGTCAGGTACAGCTCCCCATGATGGAAGTCCTTAGTGGTGGGGCCTGGAGAGCCCCTGCCTGGGTGAGTGAGGTCAGGCAGAACTCTCCATGATGGAAGTCCTTGAGGAAGCACCAGGGTGGATGACAGAAGGGTCTGGAGAGCTCCTGCTGGGGCAAAGGCATCCAACTTCACCCCATAACCGACAGCATCCTTGAAAAAATCTCAAAGTCCCCAGAGCTGCTCTGGATGGGAAAGCAGGGGGGACTCTGAAGTCTTCATGAGAGAGGATCTGCCCCTCAGAGGCCGAGGGGAGGTTCAGAGGAGAGGACGGGATCAGAGGGAAGCTCCCCTGAGAGGGTCCAAGGGCATGAGCGATCTGGCACGATTTGGCAGCTTGCAGGAGACATGCAGGCGGCGGAGTCCCCTGAGATGGGGGGCTGCGGCTGGGGAAGGTCTCTTGGCCAGGTCAAAGGGGAGGACTGTAGGGTTTGGCCCTGACAGAAGTCAGTACGGGAGCTCCAGGCAGTTGGGTGTAGGGCCTGGAGAGCTCCTGCCTGGGTGAATGGGGTCAAGCAGAATCCCCCACGATGGAAGTCCTTGAGGGAGTTACTGACTGATGGCGGAAGGGCCTGGAAGGCTCCTACCAGGACGAAGGCATCTGACCTTACCCCATACCCAATGGCATTCCCAAAAAATCGCAAAGTCCCCAGAGCTGCTTAGGATGGGAAAGCAGGGGGACTGCCCACCCTGGGAAGCCAAGTCACCATTCAGACTGAGCAGTTTAAACTGGGACATTTCTGTGTCCCAAAGGCAATGTTTGGGATTCCGGGACAGAGACTTCCAAACTGGGACTGTCCTGGAATAACTGGGACCATTGGCCACCTTGGTCTAATCTATCCAATACCTTTTGGGGCCAGTCAATTACTCCAAAACTTTAAGTTAGGACAGGAAGAGGAAATTGGTTTATAGCTTGAATTTCATTTCTAGATGTCAACACTGTTTTCAGGATTAATTTAAGTCTTCTAAAATATCCCTTACTGAGTTTTCATATTTGTTCATGTTTTATTGTTGATCCTTCATCATTTCCCAAATATTTATATATTCCCTCTTGCTCAAGTTCTTTTGTGTCACATTCTTTTCCCAAACTGATGTTTTCTTGTGCTGTAGCTTTCCTGCTTTAAAGGTTGCTTTTGCACATTTATCAAGACCAAATGACATTCTTATATCATCTGAAAAAGTTTTGACTACTTGAAGTTGTGCTTTCATTTCCTCATTTGATGAGCTAAACAGTTTTAAGTTATCGACAAAAATAATTGACAAATCATTGGAACCACCACGAATGAATAAAACCAGACAATTTATTTGGAGAGAAGAAACAAGCGCTTTCACGCACTTAGCTAGTGCGCTTCATCAGGTTACATTAAACAGAGTTAATCCTTGTCCTTATATACTGAACATACGCCCTAATTAGCAGCTAATTAGAGCAATCAAAAAATTTTTAAAAACACATTGACTAAACTGATCATGATTTAAAACAATCATATCATAGATCACTATTCTACACATAACAAGCTTAGTCAGTAAATAAAAAGTAACATATATTTACTTGGCATAAAAATAATAACACTTTCTCATACTAACAGACGATTAGAAATGCCTCTACATCCAAAAAATATAAAATATTCAATATAAGTATATACAGCAGCAGGAACTAAGCAGTGAAGACCCCTCAATTCATGTCCATCATATTTAAAACTCATTCCTATGACCACATATATAATTTATAAAAAGCATAATTCAAATAACCAAATTGTATCATATTGATAGAAAATATATAAAGGAAGGGAGGAGAGGGGGGGAGGGGGAGCGACGGGGGAGAAGGGGGAGGAAGGAAGAGGAAGGAAGGAAGGAGGGGGGGAGGGAAGGAGAGGGGGAGGGGGGGGTAGAAAGAGAATAATTGAGTATTGTAAAAAATGTAATTTCATTTCTAGATGTCAACACTGTTTTCAGGATTAATTTAAGTCTTCTAAAATATCCCTTACTGAGTTTTCATATTTGTTCATGTTTTATTGTTGATCCTTCATCATTTCCCAAATATTTATATATTCCCTCTTGCTCAAGTTCTTTTGTGTCACATTCTTTTCCCAAACTGATGTTTTCTTGTGCTGTAGCTTTCCTGCTTTAAAGGTTGCTTTTGCACATTTATCAAGACCAAATGACATTCTTATATCATCTGAAAAAGTTTTGACTACTTGAAGTTGTGCTTTCATTTCCTCATTTGATGAGCTATACAGTTTTAAGTTATCGACAAAAAGAAGATGAGAAGTCTTTACACTTTGCTGCTTTCTGGGAGCCAAATTATAGCAATGCCCTAGTCTGTTAAGCAGACAGTTTAATGAGTTAAGGGCAAGGCAAAAGATCAGTGGTGACAGAGTCGCCTTGGAATATCCCCCTTTGGATTTTTAACCCTGGAATAATAATTTGTTCTTTATCATGGCTTAACTGCAAAGTGGTTTGCCACTGTTTCATGGTTGCTGTGATGTAGTTTATCAGTGTAGAATGTATCTTACATATTTTTAAGCACTCTTTTATCCATGAGTGTGGGATACTGTCAGATGCTTTTTTGTATTTTATCCATGCTATGCTTAGATTGTTCAACTTTTTATAGTTCTTCACTATGAACAACAAATGATCCTTTGTTCCATATGACTTTCTTTTATTACCCTTTTGTTCTATTGCCATAATTGGCTTTTCTTCTAAATGACTATAAACTCTGTTGGCATTAATTCTAGTGTATAGTTTATACGTTGTTGGGAGGCAAGTTATTGGTCTATCATTTTTAGGGTAGCTTGCAGTTTCACTGTTAAGTAGGAGCATTGTTTTTCCTGTTGTTAACCAGGCTGGTGTCTGTTCATGGTGTGTATATAAATAGTTTTTACTCAAAGCTAAATCTTTGTGGAAAGATGTTAATAATTTTAGCCAGAAGTTAGGTACTGCATATGGGCCTGGGGTTTTTCGTACAGAGGCTTTTCTTAACTTTGTTTCAGTTTCTCTGGCTGTTATTTCATCCCATTTCATATCATGTACATTTGAACTTCTTATTCTTTCTTTTACTTCTTCTGTCTATTTAGCATTTTTGTTATGCTCCACATGATCTACATAAATACTTCTCGAAAATATATCTATTTCATCTTTTTTTGGTGATCTTTCAGTTCCTTTTAACTTTTTTCCCAATTCTCTATAAAGCTTTTTTGGGTCATCAGTAAATTGCTTATTTTGTACTTTTTCTTTGTATTTATCTGTGTTTCTTCTAAGTTTTTCTCTGTGTGCTGATATTTTTAGTTTATTGTTTGCAATAGTGCATGATAAATCCTGATCCGTTATAATACTGCATATTGCTTTTATCATGTCTATCTTTCTGAGTATTTTTGTTGATCTGTTCCCTCTTCTGTACCTTTCTAGCAGTGACATTTGTTGTCTTAATTGTTTTGTAGTCTTCTCTATTCGAAACTTCCATGATGGCATTCTGTATAATCTTCTATATAGGTTGTCTGATAGTTCTATACTACTTTTTGATAACCCCAGACATTGCCTTTAAATACCCTGTATACCTGAATAAGGTCTCCTCTTAAATATTTGTATGAGACACCTATTAACTAATAACTTAAATTTTCACATCTATGGATGCCCTTGGCATATTTCTGTTATACTCTTTCCAATTTACATACATTTGTTTTCTTCTAAAGTTTCCATATTGTTAATGCTACTCAGTGCCAGAAGTCTAAACCTCAAAATGCACGCACTCGAGGCACTCCTCAGTATGCAGAAAATCAATATATGTGCAGTAACAGAAACCTGGTTTAAGGCTTCAGGGAGCACCCCAGCACTACCGGGCTACAACTCATACCAATCCCTCATAAAATCATTCAAGGTGAACCTTGAAAGAAAAATTGCCAAGGACTCCAAAGATAACTACAAGGCATTCTTTAGCTATGTCAATAATCTAAGTGGCAATGCTCAGATATGCTCGAAGTTAGTGCAGAATGGCATAAAATACACTGAACCAACCGATATCGACAACATCCTGGCAGACAGGTTCAGTGCAAACTTCACCTCCCTCTCAACCCCAAAAGGGCCCATAACCATACCAGAAGAATGTATGGAATCTCAGACACTCAGGTGAAAACAGCCCTCTCCAAAGCCAAAAACACAGCATCAGTGGGACCTGACGGTGTCCTAGGCTGCATCCTACATGAGTTCAAAGATGAACTAACCCCTCACCTAAACACACTGTTCAAACTCAGCCTATCCACAGGCTACATACCCATAGAGTGGCGCACAGCAACGGTTATTCCGCTCCACAAAGGTGGAACCACAACAGACCCCGGGAACTATTGCTCTATAAGCCTGACTTGCTTGGTCTGCAAGGCTATGGAGCGTATCATCATGGAACTCATTAACAGAGACATTGGGAACCTCCAAACACTGGACCCTACCCAGTTCGGCTTTGTTAAGGGCAGATCATGCCTCCTAAACCTGGTGGACTTCTTTGAGACAGTTACCAAGGCTATAGACGAGGGAAATGTTGTACACACAGCCTGCCTAGACCTCGCAAAGGCCTTTGACACCATTCCCCATTCTGGTATTATAGACAAGCTCATTAGCCTGAACATAAACCCCTACGTCACAAGATGGGTTGCCAACTGGCTCACTGACAGAACCCACATGGTGTGAGTTGTGGGAGCTAGGTCTGACTCTAAACTGGTTACAAGTGGCGTTCCCCAGGGCTGAGTCCTAGGAACCCTTTTGTTCGGCATATACTTCTCAGAGGTACAGGCAAGCACAGGAGGACTATGGCTGACCAGGTTCGCAGACGACTGCAAACTAGGGGCTATAATTGACTCTCCGGCTGACACAGACATCCACCAAAAGGGTCTCACTGAGACAGATACCTGGTGTCAAAATCATGGCCTCAAGTTAAATGCCCAAAAGTGCATAGTCATCCCCTTTGGAAAAAACAAAGTACCCACAAACTACCACATAGGTGGTAGTCCCATAAATACGGAAGACGTAATAAGGGATCTGGGGACCCAAGTAGATAGTAATCTCTCCTTTGATAATCACATTGCCAAAGTGGTTAGAAAATCCTTCTATGTGGCCCACCTAATCACAAAAGGGTTCGCATCCAGATCAAAAGAGGTCATTGTGCCCCTCTACTCATCACTCATCAGACCCATCACAGAGTACAACGCCCCATTTGGGATGTACCTTACAAGACACCTGCAACAGCTGGAAAGACCACAGAAGTACCTCACCAAGAGGATCACTAGCCTCAAACAGATGCCCTGTGCAGCTCGACTGAAGAAACTCCAGCTGTACTCGGTTGCATACCTCCTACTCAGAGGTGATCTCTGCCTGACATACAAGGCCATGTCCAACCCAGAATTGACGGACATGCTCCACCTAAAGAAAATCATATGCCCTCAAGCCACACGCCCTAGGGATCTAAACCACACCACAACAATAAATATGAAGTGCTGGAGGGATAGATTCCTGTCCCAGAGACTTCCCATGCTTTGGAGCAAGATTCCAATCTACATTAGGCAGAGCTCCTCGCTAACACTCTTCAAGAGAAACCTTGACGAGTGGATGGGAAACAGAAAGTTTACCCCAGGGATCACTTCAATGGCTCTGCTGGACACAGGCACAGGGAACTAATCTAAGGGGGCAGCGAAAGTCAGCACATTCTGGCTAGGCTTATAAATGCCTTTGGGCAGATAGCCTAGTACCTACCTATGAACCTATACTCTAGTGTGAGTCTAATGTAACTTACAAACAATGATTTCATAATTTCTGATTTCCTAGACTTTATAAAGCTTTTTATATAACCTATAACTATTATTAACCATAATTTGCCACTAAACTCCAAAATAACCTTGCTCAACAACTACTGCTAATATAAACTATCTGGCCTTCACCTCTGTTCAAGTAACTTTAGAAGTATTGGTAACAAACTGCATACCTGGATAGCATATTACAATCCAGACATATTAGTCATCACTGAATCCTGGCTCCCATAAGATATAAAGGATAACCACCTGGATATAACATTCTAAGGCTTGACAGACTTGATAAAAAAGGAGGCATGTTAGCCATCATCTACAAAAATAACTTGAGCATCCTCGTACAACCACTAAACTCTTCCCCCATGCAATAATGCTGAAACATTTATATTATTTCTCAAAATCAGCACCCATAAGAACCTATGCATAATAGGTGTCTACATACCCGCTGGTAATAACATAAACGCTGATGAAGAATTTCTGTCCTGGACATCAGCCAATATATCTGACAAGAAACCATAATGAGTACAAAGCTCCTTTTGGAATGTACCTCACAAGACATCTGCAGCAGCTGGAAAGGCCACAGAAGTACCTCACAAAGAGGATTACTGGCCTCAAACAAATGCCCTACACTGACCGCCTCAAAAAACTCCAGCTTTACTCCGTAGCATATCGCCTACTCCGAGGTGATCTCTGCCTAACATATAAAGCTTTGTCAAACCCAGAGCTGTTGGACATGCTACACCTAAAGAAATCCCAATCCCTCCGAGCTACACGCTCTAGGGAACTAAACCTTGTCACCACAATAAACAGGGCACGCTGGAGGGATAGATTCCTGTCCCAAAGACTTCCTATACTCTGGAACAAGCTACCCATCTATGTCAATTAAAGTTCTTCATTAGCACTCTTCAAGAAAAATCTTGATGAGTGGATGGGAAATAGGAAATACACCCCGGGATCACTTCTGTGTCTCTGCTGGACAGTGGCACAGGAAAATGACTTTCTTGGGTGGCGTAAGCTATGGAACCTTGCTGGCTAGGCTTATGTAGGCCCTTGGGCCGATAGCCTAGTACCTATCTATGAACCTATGAACCTATGAATATTGACTGGCAAACTATAGATAATGCAGACCCTACAAATGCAATAGACTTATACAAGTTTACCAAACTCATCTCTTCTCCTACCAGATAAAACAAATCCACCAGTAGGAATTCCATCTTAGACTGGATCTTTCCATATAAACCAGGCAAAATAAACTGTGCCAGTTATATACCTGACACCATTAGTGAGCAACTGCCTATTCCCGCAATGAGAGAACACATTCATGACCAAAAACAACATTGTTATAACCTTAATCATAATCTCTCCACCTTCAAAAAGACACTTCCATTACAAACTTAAAATTAAAAATTGGGAAGTGTTATACAGTCAAGTTAGCTGAAGTAGTAGCACTATTTAATGCAACATTTCTAAAAATACTAAATGAGATTGCACCCTTAAAGACAAAATAATTAAATCAAACCTGACTCTCTGGCTAACAAAGTAAACTAAACAGCTCATAGAAAAACATTGATAAAGCATGGAGATCCTGGAAAAATCCAATAGCGATGCCAATAAACAGAAGTACAATCAACTTAGAAATACTAATTAAACCAAAATTCAGTCTGACAAAAAAAAAAAAAAAAAAAAAGTACTATATATGATTACAAACAACAAATCAAAGCAGCCTTAAGATATTCTGGTCCACCATCGACAAGTTCCTATATCCAGCCGGCCATGCGACCCAACCTAGCCCCAAACCAGATATACCAGGAGACTCCAGTGTTACCTAATTTAACTCACACTTTGTAAATTCTCTTGCCTCTCTATTAAACCCGCTATCTTCTACAATTAGCATAACAGCTTAAGACACCACAGCTCATTCCCAAGCTCTCAAACTTCAACCCATCCCATCCTCTACTATCAGAAAACTACTTAAAACTTTGAAACCCACCACCCTTTCCCCAGAAACTTACCAGATGAATATGTCAAGATAGATGCAGATGCTGTGGCTTACCTCATGTCCCTCTTAATAATCTGATTTAACAAAGAAAGCTGTGTTCCCACTCTATGGAAAAACCCTACATACTTCCTGTGTATAAGGGTGGAAACTCCATTAACCTGTCCAATTACAGACTGTCTAAAATACTTGAAAAGTATATGCAATCCCATGTTCTCAACTAGAAACCTCACTACTTTCCCCTATGCAGCATGGTTTTTGTCCACATCACAGTGCCACCATTGCACTAGTAAGCTTTGTTACAGCAGAAAATCAAAAGGAAACAACAATATACATACCTGTTCCATACTTCTTGATCTGTCCAAAGTCTTCAACAATGTGTCGCACCAAAAATTACTATGCATGGTCTCTTCTCTAGGCTTTAATAAACTCTTACTATCCCTGTTTAACAGCTACCTCTCACAATTTCCAAAAACTTTATACTATGTCTCAGTATGTGAGAGCTAATAATCTGTTTTCATTTTCTTGTTCTCAAACACTGTGTGATGTTTTTATTTTACTATGAACTATTTTCATATCTGCTGTAAAAAATCTTTATCAAACTGTGACTAACTTATATTGATAAACTCTCACTATCCTAATTTAAGAGTTACCTCTCAAGCAGACAAGCTGTAAACTGACAAAACAACATCTCTTCCTTTCTCTCAGTAACCGCGGAAGTCCCTCAAGGCTCTATAGTAGGTTCACTACTTTTTAATATATTCATTAATGACCTGCATTTAACAAACAAACAAGCAATCATTATCCAGTATACAGAAAATTCCACAATCATCTTGTCTGTCAAATACATGGTTAAACTGCAGCAGTACACCCATGAAGTTCTCTGATATCTTGAGATGTGGTTAACTGGCTCACAGCTCCTTCTAACCCCCCAAAAATCTAAACTTATCTTATTAATCCCCAAGCAACTATCCTACCAAAAACAATTCCTTCTCAATTCTATCATCAAACAATACCAAGACAGAAATGGTAACCCCATGACAAACTATTAGGGCTTATCGTTGATGAAAACTTAGAAGTCGGCTACCACATAAAATAGACTGTAAAGAAATCCTATCAAAAAAGTGTGAGCCTTCTATAGAGCCAAACCCTACCTAACAGAGCAGGCTAGGATAAGTACTGCCTCATTTCTTTTCATCCTTACTTTCCTATATGCAGCCCCCGTACTTGTCGGTTTACAATCCAATCAACTCTCTTTAGTTGATCAGTGCTGTAATAAAACTGCAAAATTTGTTGCCAACCATAATTATAAGGCTACATACTAATGCCTCACACTAAAGTGACTTCAGTGGCTGGAATTAAGACACTGTTTAACCTGCTCACAGCTTGTCATAAAATATAATCTCATATATGACCCAGACAAGTTCCCATGTCTAAGAAATATTCCCCAACTCTACAGTCCCAAAAGATCACTACAATCTTCTGACAAGATGTTGCTAGCTCTAGACAATACTGTTGAGACTCCTTGTACTCTGCCCTCTCTAAAACCTGAAATCCCATACAATTCTTTGTTAGAATATTAAAAAAAACAGTATGCATTTCAAACTACACTTAAAGGATCACCTAAAAGTACTTGGATATGCTCTTGCACCTTTCCTGGGATAACTTTAACGTTTCCTCTCTGTCACCATTTTTTGCTGGGCCTCTCCACTCTTTATATAGACTCTATACTCACTACATTACTATCTTACTCCTCCTGGTTTACTGCTGTTTGTACTTCCAAAATACGTCCAGTGCTTATTGTCAACTTCGTAATTTACAAAAAAAAAAAAAAAAAATCAGCCATAAACATAAAGCTTTGTAACAAATTGCATTATAAGTTAGTCATAAGTAATCTGTTTTCATTTTCTTGTCCAACACTGTGTGACATTTTTATTTGTTGTATACTATTTTCATATCGATTGTAAGAAATCTTTATCAAATCGTGACTGACTTATATTGACCTAAAATGTATTTATGCTTATATTATCTGTTGTTTTAACGTTTATTCATTTTATTGTGGAGCTTTTCTCCCTGGTCATCCTCTGAAAAGGAGCAACTTGTCTACTCAGTCAGGCTGTCCCAGTAAACAGATGCAGTAAATAAACAAATAAATAAACAAACCAACCAATTGGTTGATATGATTAGAAAAACTCAAAGATGGATCTACTTATGTACCTAGGTCCTCAAATAAATCTACAGTTTCAATCACTGTGTCCTTTATTAAATATTCACCTTTCAGTCCATGGCTTCCAAATCTCATCTGCTTTGATGTATTTATCAGCATATTCTTTTCCTGTACCCAAATGGTCAATTTAGTCAGGTTCAGTTGTTCATATGTCTTGTCTGTAATACGTGTAATCAGTTTAACCATTTTCAAGGCATCTGCATACAGACTGCAGAACATCTCAGATAAAAACGTAGATCTGAAAAATACATCCTAAATATGTATGGCCTGGGACAGAGCCCTGTGGGACACCCAGACTATAATCTAGAATTTCACCTGCCCTTTTGCTACATGATACTTGCCATGTCCTAAATATAAGCAGTGCAGCCACCCATCTTATCAAGATTACATCAATACCTTGTTCTTCTAATTTATTGATTAGTGTTTTGTGTATGACTCTATCAAATGCTGAATTTATGTCTATATAAATTACACAACAGCACAATTTTTCATTTATAGCTATGTTTATAGAGCATCATATTACATGTGGTCATAGATTTGCTTTCAGCATATGCATGTTGATGTATGGTTTCATGTTATAACCTTTCCAGTTATGACAGTTTGTCCAAAATAACCTTCAACTGTTATTCTTCACAACAAGAAAGTAAACTTGTGGGTCTGTATGACTCTGGGTTTGTTTTATTCATCTTTCCTTTAAAGATAGTTTAACAAGTGCATGTCTTGAATCTTGTGGACTCCTCCCATTCTTAAATGACCTAATGGATGACAGGTATAATCTTACTGTAATTTCATGTTGAAGTGTTCTCAGGTCATTATTACTAATTATGTTTCCTTCCTGTGCTTTGTTTGGGTCCATTTTGTGTAGTTCTTTTGAATATAATCTAACATGATTTCAGAATCTGAAGTTAACTGGATGTTATTAAGGCAGTTTATCACCCTCTTTGTGCAGCCAAACTGTCTTGTTTTAGATTTTAAAAATATATCTTTAATATGTTGTATTTGTGGATGCATTTTTGAATCTATACACATATTATCAGTTTTTATGTTTTTGCTTCTTCCACGTCTTATGCATCAATAAAATTGTTTCCTATTATGCTCAATATCTTATATACACATTCTCTTCATATTTTCTTGATCTTGTTTAATACTATGTTTAATTCGTCTCTCCAGTTGTTTATTTGTTTGCAAAGTTATAGTTTGACCTCTTTTCCATTCCTTTTTTTTGTCTCTCTCACCTTAGTCAAGTATCTTGTTCTTATGGAACTATAACGTCCTGACATTGTGTACCTAGATCCTGATGTTAAACATTGTTTTTGATTTTGTTTGTATTCAGACTATTTCCCCTTTCAAAACTTGCCACATTCCTTCTGCTGAACACGTTAATCCAATTAGTTTTACATAGTGACTGTGTGACTGTTTTACCTCATATAGTTTATTAGTCTACATTAGTTTAGATTTTAGTTTTACAGAATTGTCTAGCAGCAGTTTAACCTTTTTTAACCCCATGATCACTGCACATCATCAGTGGTAAACCTTGACGCACAGTAACAGTCATTTCCTTAGGAACACAAACAATGTCTGGTATGTTCCATTCATTGGCTTTTTTTTCAATCTTATGCAAACGTTGTTCCTGAACATGTGTTGTAAATAGTTTCCTTACTAATGTTATTGAATCAATATTATTCCAGGCTGTTTCTGGTAAATTTAAGTCCCCATCACTATTATTTTTCTCTCCTGTGTTTTTTGTAAGAAATGTATAAATTGTTCTAGGTGATAAGCACCTGATTTTGGTGTCTTCTACCCTCTCAACTATTGTATAGAATATTTACTAATCACAGGTGTCATAACAGTCTTTAATCTCTATCATAACACTTCCACCTGATTTTTTGTTAGAATGTCTGTTACAGTAAAAATATTTAAAATGTGACAGAACTGGTTTATTGTCTCTTTTCTTTAACTATGTTTCTCAAACAAAAACATTGTCACCCTCGTGGGAATCTAGCAAATGTTTGAATAAAAAAACTTTATTACAAATGCTCCTAGCATTAAGAACCATCAGAGTTGCGTAAAGCTTTGCTGGCACAGTTACATTTCTGATCTGGCAAAAATTCTGTGTTGTGGTAGTCAAATATTACAATATATCTGCTACAAAAATGCAGTTTCCTTCTCTTGACAAGTGTTTGCCATCCTGTCTAAACTCATGTGTCCCCAAATTAGGCCTGGATACTCAGACATTTCCACTGGTTAGACTGAGCCATTTTTCCATGTAGGCATTTACTCCAAAATCTTTTCATTCATGCTGATCTGACTCTCCTATCGCTATGAGATTTCTGAAAAATATGTATGAACACCTGTGCAAACTATGCTAAGAGGGCTGTAAGTTCCCTACTAACAGTTAGGAAGTCCTTGCAGATGAGATCATTTGTACCACCGTTAATCAAAACAGCTCCATACTTCCTTACATTAAGGCTTTCTAAGGCCTTTATCGCATCCTGTATTTTTGCTCTTGACAAACATAATACTTCTCAATGTTCATGATCTTCTCTGCAAATGTAAGTATTAACTCCTGTAATAACCTAATCTCCAATTACAAAGATATCATTCCCAACCAGATCTGAAGAATCTCCACTTCTAATTCAGTAATATCTACTTTATTAACTGTTACAAAGGAATGATCTTCATCAGCATTAGTCTTAATAATTACGCAGTTTTTATTGCTTATTACATTTGGATGTATACAGTTCTCATCTAACTGTCTTTGTACTTCTATGGTCTGAGCCTTGTTGTCATCTTCATTGTGCCTTTTTTTCTTATAATGATCGTCTTTTAAGTTTTCTAAGTTCAATTTTCACCTTCCTGTTTGTCTGCCCCCTTGCCTCTTTTTCTCCACCTTGTGTGTTGAAAAAATTATTCCTTTTTCTGTAAACTGAATAATTTCATATTGAATAATGTTATCATTCCGTGTAATCTCTGTGTTACATAAAATGGCACTGTCCTTTTTAGTGTATATTCTCTTTGCATTATAGACACTAATCAGTTTCTTTTTATTCTTTGTTTGTTGTGAACCATTCCATTCTTTCTTTTTTTATTTTCTTCTAAATGATGTGAATCTTCCGATTGCTGAAGACTTGAATCCTGAATTCTAAAATTGTTATCAGTGATGTCATATTTAGTAGGGTTCAAGTGATCTTTACCGATAATAGAGACTTCCTTTCCTAAATGTGATGTGAATATTGTATGTGGCAACAGTTCCCCAAGCCTTGCCAGTTACACAAGTGCAATCATTATCAGTATGTCTGGATTTACCACTAATAATGGTAAGTAAATTATCTATTGTTTGACAGGAGGAATGCCGATCACCAGTGTCACCTACTGCTACCTTCAAATATACGTAACATTTAGTATATTGTACAGGATACTTGTGGTTTAGCAAGTCATTAATGCCCTAGTCATTTAAGGAATCCGTATTCAGCTCCAAATGAATAAAGAATTATAAAAGAAAGGACTAATCAAAATCTGTTACCTCAGAATTCAAAGAGATGTTAAGTCAACTTCTGTGACAAAAATCACACAAACCGCATGCAGCTAAATATTAAATTCAGTACACTAATCTAACCTTATACAAGGGGAAGTAATTCATAAAGCTGTCACTAACCTGCTGTACCAGTTACACTGAAGTTCTGGATTTTACTATCGCTCGCAGTCGCATCTTTTAATAGCAGTTTAAATCAGAGGTAAAAATAAACCTCTTCTTACTAAACAGTTGCACAATAAATCACAAACCAGCACAGGATTGTTTCAGATAAGCTCTGGATTGTCTTTTCAACAGTCTGTGTGATACTGTAGTTGACTAGGCCTCTTGGGATGCTATAGTTTGCCTGTCTACAGTCTAGCACTTTCTAACAAGAAACAATGAAAATCAGAGATAAAACAACGACATATAAATCACAATATATCTTCCTGTGTAGACGCTATCTCTTTCCTCATACAAACAGTGGAAAACTGAGGTAAAAAAAATAAAATGTAAATCAAAATGCATCTTATCTTACCAAGCAGTTGCACAGTCAGTCACAGGCCAACACTGGATTATTTCAGATAAGTTCATTATGGTTTCAATATACTAACAGATAAATAAAGACTATCTGCCAGATTCAGGAAGGCTTACACGGAGTTCAAGAGTAGTGTAAGCCTCCGTGTAAGCCTCCTGATTCAGGAACAGCCCAAATCTCCGTGTAAGAGACAGCTAACACGTCTCTTACACGGACTGGGCGTGGAAATGCTCAATACCTCATTTGCAGCTCAAAGATATGCAAATGAGGTATTTGAGCGATCCACGAAGCAGAAACCAGTCCGTGTAACGGACGTGTTAGCTGCAGAAATGTACTCAGCTGACAACTGAGTACATTTCTGCAAAATTAAAAACGGAGCTATGTCAGCTCCAAATAAAGGGTGCATATGTTTAATTAAGCATGCCAATGGCCAAATATGTGGCCATTGGCAGGAAAAAGTGTTGCAAAAATAAGTTATATAACTTTTTTTTTTCCACGGGATTTATGTGTTTAACTGCAGCGCACACCCGCGCAAATGGGGTGCGCTACCTAAAACTGAAAACCTAAGCTTATAAACCCACAATTGTGGGATTTATGTAGTACATGAAATGTCAATAGAGGGACTTGCAGACCAAAAACAATATGGCCTCCGTTTAGTGGTTGTCAAGGGGGGAAGCTCCGTGTAAGACATGTAACTAAGCATTACTAGGCAATCCTATGTAAATGAGGGTTACAATACTGAATCACACTGCCACATAGGTAATGAGCACTTTCTGAGTAGTGTAAGACTTAGAGAAGGGGGAGGAACAGAGTAAGAGGTAAGTGACATCATGGGGGGGAAGGATAGAAAGAAATGTACCAGATTGGAGGGCAATGTAAGGTAACAGATGACAGACAGACATCAGGGAGGGAGGTCTGTCTCAACAGAACACTAGGAAAGTCAAGAAATTGAGGGTATACGCTATCCCTACACTCCAAGTTTCTTGATATACGTGCATCTTGTGCAGTGTCGCGTGTAAGGCAGGTTCAACATGTGGGAGCGTGTTGCAAACTGTTTACAACGGTTTGCTGGCGTGCGTGTAAGGCAGTGCTGCGTTTTAGCATGAATCAGCCTAGCTAACACCGTGTAAGGATGTGTACGCGCGTGTAACACCGTGTAGGGATGTGTACGCGCATTTAAGTGACTGTGAGCGTGTTTAAGCTGGTCTGCACATTGCTCCCCTTCAGGAAACAGAGAGGAAACAGGAAACAACCAAAATACAGGGAAACTGCCAGGGAATACTGCTGGAGTTAATTGGTGGAAACAATTGGAAGCAGGCAATTATGCAGACAGACTAGAAGCCCAACCCAGCACTTAAAACACTGCAAAGAGCAGTGCAGGCTGTTTCTCACAACAGATACTGCAAGAAAGTAAGCTATCAGAATTGAAAACTGAAAAAAGCTGAACTCAGAGCAGAAATGCTAGGGGCTGCCATAGCTGTTATAATCAGACATAGGCGAATTGCTGAGGGTGGTGATAATGCAGATGCTGACAGACAACCCAGAGTGAGGAGAAGGAGAAGAGTATACAGGCCCAGGGTCACCTACCATGGGATACATGAGCTGGAGATAGTAGAGCGCTATAGAGTGGACAGAGAGCTCCTGCAGCAGATTGTTGAGCTGTGCAGGCCACGCCTCACACACAGAACCAACAGAGGGGAACCCATCCCAGTGGAAACTAAGGTATGTGTTGGCCTAAGAATACTAGCAACAGGTACCTTCCAGAGACCAACTGGCGATATGATGGGGATATCACAGGCATCAGCCTCCAGGGTACTGCACCAGTTCCTGGATGCCATGTCACCACATGTCAGTGATCATATATATGTCCCTAATGACCGTGAGGTTGTGGCCAGCAATATGCGTCTCTTCCAGCAAATAGCGGGATACCCTGAGGTGCTGGGTGCAATAGACTGCACGCACATACGCATCAAAGCACCAGCCGGTGAGCGGGGTAGAGTCTACATTAACCGCAAGGGATACCCTCCATCAACTGCCAGGTCGTGTGTGATGCCCAGGGCATAATAATGAATGTGTGTGCTGGCTGCCCTGGGAGCTACCACGATTCCCACATCTGGCATCTGACGCAGCTGTACCAATCATTTGCCAATGGGGACTTCCCACACGGACATCTAGTGGGGGATGCAGGTTATGCACTTGAGCCGTGGCTGATGACACCCATCAGAAATGCACACACACCTGAACAGGAACGCCATAATGAGGCACACGCACAAACACGTAATATCATAGAGCGTGTGTTTGGGCTGCTTAAGTCACGGTTCCGGTGTCTGGACACATCTGGTGGAGCTTTGCAGTACACACCAACTACATGTACCCAAATGATCATGATATGTGCTATGCTACATAATATGATCCTGCGGAAACAGCTGCAGCAGGACCAGCACAGGGCTGGGCCAAACATCCCCCCACCATTGTCAAGGCCACCACAGGCAGGGGGTGACTCGGAGGAGGAACAACCTGACCTTGTCCCAGTAGGCAGAAGGAGGCATGCCCAGTATGCCCTGGCCTTGGCAAAGAGGCAACGCATAGCACATACGCTTGGTCAGTAGGAACACTGGGACTGATACCTGCTCTGACTCACTCATACAGTAACAGGGATGCCTAACATGACACAACCTGCTTCCAAACGTACAGGGAGTGTAGTATGTGTATCCGACAGAGGTGGCCCTGCAGCACCACCTGAGGCATGAATGCCATGTGTTAAGTAATGTAATATCATGTACAATATGCACACCTGAGGACCCCAACTAACATCCATATCCACGCATATGACCCTCATGGAAACAGCTGCACGTCATACAGTGATGTACATGTGCAAAAACATGGAACAAGATACAAAATGAGGGTGACTAGCAATAAATAGCATGGATAACCACACACCCATGTTTGTACCACAACAAGAAGCAACATGGAATAGCCATGGTCAAAACCAATGGCTAAAACCGACTACTACTATATAGCCTGCTGCAGACCACTGTCCTAATAGCAGGAACTGCCCCAGGCCTATGTCCATAGGTTCATACTAGGCTATCTGCCCTAGGGCATTAATAAGCCTAGCCCAGAGTTTTGTGGCTTCTGCCACACCTGCAAGTTGATGGATAATATGCCCATTATTTTGCTGTGCCTCTGTCAAGCAGTGATACTGAGGTTATCCCTGGGGTATACCTGCAATCTCCCATCCATTGGTCAAGATCTCACTTGAACAAAGCCAGTGAGGTGCTCAGCCCCACATGTACCAGGATGTTGTTCCACAGCATATGGACTCTCTGGGTGATGAATCTGTCCCTCCAGCACATCCTATTAATATCTGTGTTGAGGTTTAGGTCTCCTGCCCTTGTAGTTCTGATGGATGTAGAGGTCTTGAGGTGAAGCATGTTCATTAATTCTGGGTTGGACATAGCCTTGTATGTCAGGCACAGGTCACCTCTGAGCAGTCAGTAAGCGACTGAATACAGCTGGAATTCCTTCAGTCGGGCAGCATAAGAAATATGTTTGAGACCCTTTCACCTCCTGTCGAGGAATTTGTGGGCCCATCCAATCTGAATGGGGCATTGTATGCAATCATTGGTGTGATGAGTACAGGGGAACAATGACCTCCCTTGATCTAGATGTGAATCACTGCATGATGAGGTGGCCAATGTAGAAGGCCTTCCAAACTACCCTGGCAATGTGAGTGTCAAACAAAAGGTCACTGTCAACCTGGGTGCCCAGGTCCCTGATAACCTACGTTGTGCTTAGAGGATTGCCACCTAGATGGGAAGTAGTGGTAACCTTATTCTTCCTGAAGGGTATGGCTATGCATTGTTTAGTGTTTAATGTAAGGCCATGGCCGTGGCACCAGTTATCTGTGTCTATGAGACCCTTCTGAAGGATGTCTGTGTCAGATGGGTTTCCAACTATGCTTCCCAGTTTGCAGTCATCTTCAAACTTTGTCAGCCATAATCCTCCTGTGTTTGCTCGTACTTCTGAAAAGTAGATACTGAACAAATGTGGGCCCAGGACTGAGCCCTGTGGGGCACCACTTGTGACAGCTCTGGAGTGTGAACTGGCACCAGCAACTTTGACCCTGTGTGTTCCGTCACTTAGGCAGTTTGCAACCCATGCTGTGATGTATGGGTTCACAATTAAGCTGGTGATGTTTTCAATGATACCTGAGTGGGGTATTGTTGTGAAAGCCTTTGCCAGGTCAAGGTAGGCTGTGTGGACTGCCTTGCCCACGTCAATGGCCTGGGTGAGTGTTTTGAAAAAGTCAACCAAGTTTAAAAGGCATGATCTGCCCTTGACAAAGCCAAACTGGATTGGATCCAATGTCTGCAAGTCCCCTATGTCTTCATTTAGAATTCCCATTATGATCCTCTCCATAGCTTAGCAGAACAGGCTTGTCAAGCTGATGGGATGGTAGTTTCTGGGGTTGGTGGAGGCACCTCCTTTGTGAAGTGGGTCCACCATTGCTGTATGCCACTCCTTGGGAACATATCCTGAGGTGAGGCTAAGATTAAACATTTGCCCTAACTGCGGGTATAATTACTCATTGAGTTCATGGAGCACACAACTGGGGACACCATCTGGTCCCATGGATAAAGTGTTTTCTGCCTTGGATTGAGCAGTTCCCACCCCAGCAGTGGAGATGTTTGGGGGGCTACAATCCTCTGGTGTACATACCCCCAGTTGGGGAGGGAGAAATCTGCACTGAACCTGTCAGCCAGTATGTTGCCAATGTCTGTAGGTGCAGTGATATCAACATCATTCTGAACTAAGTCTGAGCATATCTGGGAGTTTCCTCCCAGGTTTCAAACATAGGTAAAAAAGGCCTCATGATTGTCCCTGGAGTCCTGAGTGGGTTTACTCTCAAAACATGCCTCGGATGATTGTATGGGGGAACCCAGTGTTTTACTCACAATGAGCAGGGGTGTCTTCCCCTACGGATTACGCTCTATCTTGTAGTAGCTCCTTCCTTGTGTTGTACAGCTTGTTTATGGCTAGGGTCCACCAGACTGGATGCTTGCCTGTGGTACAAAGAGTCATTATTATTTGGGATTGCCTGAACCATGCAGTCCTGGAGGTGCTGGTAGAAGGCATTTCTAAGTGATACAGTGGCTTGGGTAATGGTGTCCGCTGGCCTGGGGGCCTTGAAAGAGACCACACCAGTCCTCAGAAATGTGAAGTCGGCATTTGAGAAGGTCTTCACCGTTTATTTTCCCATCTGGGGTGTGGGTGGGATGTGGACTCCCACTGAGAGTAGTCCATGATCTGATCTCACCAATGATGGGTATACGTCTGGTGTTGAACAGTGTGACCCCATGTTCGTGATGATGTGTTCTAGTATGTTGCCTCCACTTGAGGGGATTGGGACCAGTTGTTCCATGGCATTTCAGTGTATGAACTCTTGGAACCTTTGTGTTAGAGTGTTGTGGCATGATTAGTGATCCCAGTCTATATGTGGATAGTTGGAATCACCCAGTAGGATGGTGTTTGGAGATACATTTATCCCCTTCAGTGTTTGCAGGATAGCTGTGTGAGGTACCTGAGTTTGAGCGGGTGGCATGTAACATGCTACAAACTGCAGAGCAGTCTTGCCTACGGTCACTGGCACCTGGATGGTCTCCGATGCATCGTGTGTTGCCACCAACCATGAGGTGAGGGTGTCCTTGATGAATATGGACACCTACCATCCTTCTTGGTGTTGTCGGGATGCTGGTGCCGGAATGCATGATATGAGGTAACACCCGATAGTGCCGGGGTGCTGTCAGAAGCTGTGAACCAGGTTTCAGGCACAGCACAGACATCAATGTGCTACATACTGAGAAGGGCATAGAGTGTGTGCAGCTTGAGGTAGAGACCTTGGGCATTGAGCAGCATTAGCCTTAGTGTCTTTCCTTTACTGTGTTCTAGGGTGGTAGGTGTAGAATCTGAATCTTGCATAAAAAGGCACAATGGGGTGGCAAGAGCATCATCTGAAATCCGGAAGCCCAGGGTGACAGGTGCAAGCCGTCCCTTGCAAATCACAGTGGCCTGTCCAGCATGTCATCCCAGGCAGACAGACATTGGACACCTTAGAATGACACCATAGTCTAAGCAAAATACTACAGCTGATCATCTTGTCTCTGTTTATGTGGCATCATACTTGGTGAAGGTAGGATACTGCCGAAGGTCAGGGTCATACCTGCCTGGCCTACATAATCAGAGGGATCCTCTATGTCTCTTTCCATGTAGTCCAGGGAGGTACATCTCAGGTCGTTCACACCAGCATGGATTATGACTGGGTCAGACCTGTACTTGCAGTTTAGTGACCTGAGTGCTTGCATTATGTGGTGGATTCCAGTGCCTGATAGGCAGCTTACTGTGACCTCCTCTGTACCTGATCTGGTGAGTGGGACATCAGTGTGTCTGACTATGGAGTCACCTATGACAAGTGTGTCTGGCATTGTGTTTGGCCTTAAGGGCTGTGACTGTTTGGCACACCGACTCTGTGGTCAATGTGTTGCATGTGCTGTGCCCTGTGGAGGCAGTTGTGTGAGTGTCTGCTGTGGTGGCCACCGCCATTCTGGTAGACTTCTGATCAGAGCCTCCGAGAGTGTCTCTGTGTGTCTATGTGTATGATCTTAAGTTGTGACAGTGCCATGTGAGACTGGATTAAAGATGTGTGTGTGGTTACCTTCACCCTCTCTCTGGTCTTGCTAGTCCTATGTTGAGAGAGCTCAGCCTCCACTTTGGCTATATAGTTGCATCTCTCACATGTATGTGTGTTTTATGGCAGAAGGAGAGGGTTGTCAGTGTACATGAGGCAACTGTAACAGTGCCTCAATATTCCCAGGTTCACCAGCTGAGCAGGAGAGGACACTAGCAACTGATCCCTAGACATGCTAGAAGGAATAGACAAAACAATGTTGGAATACAGGGAGATATCAAGCCCCCAAGCCACATCATACTGTTTGATTGACAATAGCTACACATACACCGGTGTTTCACAGTGTCATAGTGTACTACTAGGCTATCTGCCCTAGTGCATGTATAAGCCTAGCCATAGTGATGTGGCTATTGCCACCCCTTATAGTGGTAATAAGTGTACAGAATAGATTCTGAATATTGTGCCTCTGACTTAGTAGTGACACATTATGACCCCTTATGTAATTGAATAACATGACTGTGTCTCTGTCTAGTCTGTGCCTCCGTCTCATATGCAGTTGTCCAGATGTCTCCTGAAGAGAGTCAGTGAGGGACTCTGTCAAACATGAACTGGGATACTCTGCTAGAGTGTGAGATGCCTCTGAGTTATGACTCTGTCCCTCCAGCATGTCCTATACATGTATGTGCTGAGGTTCAAATACTCAGCTCTCATGGCTCTGGTGGATTTGGATTGCTTGCAGTGGAGCATGTCCACCAAATCCTGATTGGACATGGTCTTGTATGTCAGGCATAGGTCACCTGTAAGTATGCGGTATGACACTGAACAAAGCTGGACTTCCTCTATTCTGGAAGCATATGACATGTGTTGAAGAACCCTGATCTTCATGGTAGGTACTTTTCGGTGCAAAGGTGCAAAAGGCAGGATCTGCCCTGTACAAAGCTGAACTAGGTGGGAACAAGGGTCTGTAGGTCAGTAATGTGTCTGTGTAAGAGCTCCATGACTCCTCCCATATCTTTGCAGACAAGGCTGGTTAAGCCTGTGTGGTGGTAGTTGCCATGGTCTGTGGAGGCATCTCCCTTGTGGAGTGGGACCACTGTTGCCGTATGCCAGTGTTCAGGTACATATCCTGTAGCAAGACTAAGGTTAAATAGCAGTTGTATATATGGGTCCAGCCCTTCTGGAGTTCACATAGCATGCAACTGGAGATACCAGCAGGTCCCATGGATGCTGTGTACTTGTCTTTGCTGAGTGTGGCTCTCACATGGACATCCAAGATGACAGTGAGGTTACATACAGCAGTGATAACTATCTTGTTTTGGGGGTGAGGGAGAGGTAAATCGCACTGAAGCTGTCCGCCGGAATGTTGCCAATATCTGTCAGGTCACTGGAATATATGTTGTTGTGTACCAACTCTGAGCATATCTGAGGGTTCACAACCAGGTGTCTGACATAACTGAAGAAAGCAGTGTGGTTACCTTCATTGTCTTTGGTGATTTATGTCCCCAAGTTGACCTTGCATGTCTTTATGAGATAATGTAGCTTTCTACTAGTGCTGATCACAGCTGTCTTCCCTTTGGAGATGTAGCTCTGTCTCGCATTAGTAACCCTCATCTGTCATACAGTTTGTTTATGGCTGGGGTCCACCAGACAGGACACTTTCCCTTTGTGGAGAGGGTCCTGTTTTCAGTTGTGATTGTATGGTCCATGCTGTCTGACATCTAGCTAAGGGAGGTCATTCTGGTTCTGCAGTTATCTTTCATCAGCATTAGAAATGACCACAACAGCCCCTGTGGGTGTACCTCATGCACACACATCCAGCACCTGTAAAGTCCACAACAGTACCTCACCAGGAGTATGACAGAGCTGGAACACATGTAATGTGTAGTCTGATTAAACAGAGTGCAGCTCCACACACTGCCATGCTGTCCACCCAGATGCAAGCTGTGCCTGATGTAGAAAGCCATGTCCAAGCTGGAATCAATGCACATGCTGCACCTTGTACAATCTGAATGGCAGGGAGCTATGCACATGAGGGACCTGAACCCCAGCACTGACATATATAGGACAGGCTGTACTGCATTATCCAAAACACAGAAGCCACCCCCACACATGAGTAAACTACCGGTACAGGTTGTCCATAGAGACACTGGTTGAGTTCCCTCAACAGGAATCCTAATGAGTGGATGGGAGATGGGAGGTTTACCCTGGGTATCAATGTTATGTCACAGGTAGACAGAGGCACAGTATACTAAACAAGACATATGACATGGCAAACGCTTACAATGTGTTGATGGACAAACACATTCTCCGACTAGCATTAGGTCAAGATACCTCTTGAACACAGCCAGCAAGGTGCTCTGCCTCAAATGGACCAGGATTGTATTCCACAGCATAGGGAGTCTCCGAGTGATAACTCCATCCCTCCAACATGTCCAACATACATCCCTGCTAAGGTGTAAGTCACCTGCACTAGTGGTTCAGGTGGATCTTCTGAGTCTGAGGTGGAGCATGTCCATTAATCTCTGTTTGGTCATGGCCTCGCATGTCAGGCACATGTCACTTCTAAGCAGACGGTATGTGAGTGAATAGAGTGTGAGTGTCTTCAATCTGGCAGCATATGACAGCTGTTGGTGTTCCTTGATCCTTTAGGTGGGGGACAGTCCGGGTGTCTCCAATTGCTGCAGATGTTGGGTGAGATACAGCCAGAATAGGGCATTCGACTCGATCACCGGTCTGATAAGTAAAGAGTACAGGGGAACAATGACCCACTAGATCTGGATGTGAATCCCATCCTGATCAGGTGGGCAATGTAGAAGGTCTTCCTAGCCACTTTAGCAATGTGAGTCTCAGAAGAATGGCGACTGTCAACCTGGGTCCCCAGGTCCATGATAACCTCCTCTGTGCTTAGAGGATTGCCACCTATATGGTAGCTTGGGGTCACCTTGCTTTTCCTGAAGGGTATGTCTACACATGTTGTGCACTTTGACTTCAGGCCATGGTCCTGGCACCAGCTATCAGTTACTGTGAGTCCCTTCTGAAGGATATCTGTGTGTGATGCACTGTCCACTATGGTGCCCAGTGTGCAGTCATCTACTAACATTGTCATCCAAAGTCCTCCCATGTTGGCCTGTACTTCTGGGAAGTACATGACAAACAATGGGGACCAAGGACTGAGCCCTGTGTGACACCACCTGTGACCAGCCTGGAGTCTAACATAGTGCCAGCAACTCTAACCCTGTGGGTCCTGTCCTTAAGCCAGTTTGCAACCCATCTTGTGACATATGGGTTTACATTTCAGTTGTTAGGGTTTTCCACAATACCTGAGTGGGGTATTGTGTTGAAAGTGTTTGCAAGGCCAAGGTAGGCTGTATGGACTGCCTTTCCCCAACAATGGCCTAAGTGACCAATTTAAAGATGTCAACCCAGTACAAAAGGCATGATCTGCCCTGACCAAGCCAAAATGGGATGGGTACAATGTCTGCATGTCCCCTATATCTTTGTTTATGAGCTCAATTATGATCCTCTCCATAGATTTGCAGACTACACTTGTTAAGCTTATGGGGCAGCAATTAACAGGGTCTGTAGAGGCACTGCCTTTGTGCAGATGTGCACAACTGGACCCTAACCAGGCTGTTGTGCACACTATGGAAATGTAAAGCAGTGATAGGACTAAAGCCCAGGATACTGACCACCACAGTGAAAGTACTGAAACACTACACTAGACAGTGCTACAGTGTTAGGTCAGTATGAACGGATGTTGACAATTGTGTGCAAAGTATCCCATGCAAAACCTGCAGGCACAGTATACTCCCTGTTTTGATCACACAAAAGCATTTGGACAGTAACTACACAACATGGCACAGAACACACAACCATAAACTGGAGGTATTTGTTGAAGGTCACACTCATCCACAAATGTGATGGGCTGCAGAGTTCAACATATGTAAAGCCCACACTGGGCATGCTCACACACTTAGATAAATGAGACATCTTTCACACAACATGCCAGGAAGGCTGAACTGGGCATGCTCACACACTTGGTCCAAATGTTACCCCTAGCAAATGTTAAAACACACCAGAGGATGCTCATCCCCCTTTCTAGACACTGATCATGTAAGCACCCTATAAGTATATTGGAGAAAAGGATTCTCTCAGTAATCCGAATAGCGTGCCGTGCTAATGCATCTGTCTGTAGTGTCATAACATAGTTAGGTAGGGGTTTGAATCCAGCAGGTGGCAAGTGTGTGTGAAGGGGGTAAGTGTGTATGAAAGAAACATCCCTTTTGGCAACTGGGAAAACACACCAGAGGATGATCATTCCACTTTCTAGACTCTGATGATGTCAGCACCCTATAAGTATATTGGAGAAAAGGATTCTCTCAGTAATCCGAATAGCGCGCCGTGCTAAGGCATCCGTCTGTAGTGTCATAACATAGTTAGGTAGGGGTTTGAATCCAGCAGGTGGCAAGTGTGTGTGAAGGGGGGTAAGTGTGTATGAAAGAAACATCCCTTTTGGCAACTGGGAAAGCACACCACAGGATGATCATTCCACTTTCTAAACTCTGATGATGTCAGCACCCTATAAGTATATCAGGGGAAAGGAAATCCCCCAGTAATGCGAATAGCGCGCTGTGCTAATGCGTCCGTCTCTAGTGTCATAACATAGTTAGGTAGGGGTTTGAATCCAGCAGGTGGCAAGTGTGTGTGAAGGGGGTAAGTGTGTGTGTAAGTGTATGAAAGAAACATCCCTTTTGGCAACTGGGAAAACACACCACAGGATGATCATTCCACTTTCTAGACTCTGATGATGTCAGCACCCTATAAGTATATTGGAGAAAAGGATTCTCTCAGTAATCCGAATAGCGTGCCGTGCTAATGCGTCCGTCTCTAGTGTCATAACATAGTTAGGTAGGGGTTTGAATCCAGCAGGTGGCAAGTGTGTGTGAAGGGGGTAAGTGTGTGTGTAAGTGTGTATGAAAGAAACATCCCTTTTGGCAACTGGGAAAACACACCACAGGATGATCATTCCACTTTCTAAACTCTGATGATGTCAGCACCCTATAAGTATATCAGGGGAAAGGAAATCCCCCAGTAATGCGAATAGCGCGCTGTGCTAATGCGTCCGTCTCTAGCGTCTTAACATAGTTAGGTAGGGGTTTGAATCCAGCAGGTGGCAAGTGTGTGTGAAGGGGGGTAAGTGTGTATGATTGATATATCCCTTTTGGAAACTGGGAAAACACACTACAGGATGCACATACCCCTTTCTAAACGCTATCACAATTATGTATGGCTTTTGATTACAGACATGCCATGTGTTATGCACACACAGAATGCCCATGTGTGTGGGTTGTCCCTCACAATAATGCATGACATTGATTACACCGGTTATGGCAATGAACACATGATGTATGTGTGTGCCAAATACACATATGTACCTGTGACTTTCAATAGTTACCATGTGTGATGCCTGCCACATGTGAATACATGGTATTTGCACAGGGTAACATTATGACCGTGGTCTTCTGTGCAGATGCTGCATGTGGGATGTGTATATACAGTGTGAGATGTAGATGCTATCAGCCTAGTAGTGAGGGATGCACACCTGGTCTGGGGCATAAAGTCTACATGTTGTTAATGTACAGGAGCTGCATGTTCTCACCTGTTGTGGGAGTGGTAAGACAGTATTCCATAGCAATGCAGTGACTGCATGCTAAGAACCATTCAGCTAGGGTGTTATAGCTACACTTATTCATTAGCATTCAGTAATTTGTCGGAATCCCTGGTGAGGGTCTGATGCCAACCAAGGTCAGGGGTCTACCAGCCTGTGTCACTTGCTCAGTGATCCCTTCCATGTTCCCTATCATGTATCCCAGTGAGCGACATCCCACATCAGCTGTGGTGGCATGGACAATGACTGAGTCATATGTGTCCATGCATCTGACTGACTTGTATGTTGTTGTTACAGTTTGGCCATGTGTTTCCATCTCATACATGTGATGTACATCAATGGGTAGGGGATAGGGTTGACTGTGTACATGTGGCAGCTGTGACATTACTACATGACACACATATTCCACAACTGTACCATAGAGGTGACTGACAACTGACCTTTGCACATGCTACCGGAGTATTGAGATTACATTGGTGATTGACAGCACATAGGGCCAATGGTGAAAAAGAGACATAGGTCCATAGGTTCAGACAGGATATCTGCCCAGGGCATGTATCCACCTAGCCAGAATGTGTGCCTTTCAACATGCATTGTGAATCTGTCTTGCTATGCCCTTTTCCAAGGTTAGTATACTGTGCCTCTTTCTCACAGTGACACATAAGTGATACCCAGGGTAACCCTACAATGTCACATCCAGTCATTAATATCGCTCTTGAAGATAGTCACTGAGTCAGTCCGCCTAACCTCTATTGGGATAATAATCAGGAATGAAGGGAGCCTCTGAGTTGTGAATGTGCCCCTCCACCATGTCCTATGTATATCACTCCTGAGGTTCAAGTATTTCCAGCATGTATCCTGGTGGGATCTGGATATTCTGAGATGCAGCATGGCCATTACGTGAGGGTATGACCTGGCCTTCTATGTCAGGCACAGATTGCCTATGAAGAGGCAGTATGTCACTGAGTAGAGCTGCTGCTACTTTAACCAGTCAGTATGTGGCATCTGTTTGGGCACTTTGATCCCCTTGTCGAGGTACATATGTGGTAGCCCCAGTTGCTGCAGGTGTCTGGTAAGGTGCATGCCGACAGGTTCATCATAGTCAATTATGGGCATGATGAGGGATGAGTAAAGGGGCTCAATGTCCTCCCCTGGCCTACATGTGGATACCATGATGATGTGGCCCATATAACATGCTTACCTAACCACTTTGTCCATGTTGTTGTCAAATGGTAGAATGCTATCAACCTGCGTACCCCAAGGTCCATAATTCCTTGGTCTGCACTTACTGGATTAACACATATGTGGTACATTGTGGTCACTTAGTGTTTGACAAAGGGGATGACTATACTCTTTCTGTCATTCACGTTGAGGCCATGGCTGTGGCACAAGTCGTGTGTTTGCAAGAGTCCCATTTGGAGGATGCGTGTGTTAGCTGTTGAGTTGATTATGGTGTTCGGTCTGCAGTCACCTGCGACTTGCTGAGCCACAGTACTTCCATGTTGGCCTGTACCTATGACAAATATATAATGAACATGACAGCTCCTAGGGCTGTGCCTTGTGGGACACCACTTGTACCAGGTTGGAGGCTGACATGGCTCCAGCAATTCTACCATGTGTGTTCTGCCCTTGAGCCACTGTGCAATACCCATAGTGACATAGGGGTTAATATGTACACTGGTGAGCTTCCTAGAATGCACAAGTGGGGTATTGTATCCAAGGCTTATGCAAGGTCCAGGTAGGCTGTGTGGACCTCCTACCCCTTGACAGTGGCCTTGGTGACTGTTTCAAACAAAGCAAACAGGTTTGATAGGCAGGATTTGCCATTGACAAAGCCAAACTGTGTATGGTGACATGTCTGTAGGTCCACAATATCTAGATATGTGAGGTTCATGATGATCCTTGCCATAGCTTTGCAGACAAAGCTAGTCAGACATATGGGGCGAGTAGTGTCCAGGATCCGTGACGGCACCACCTGCATGTTGAGGGACCACTGTTGCTGTATGCCACTCTCTGGCCACATATCGTGTATTAAGGCTGGGATTGAACAGTGGTGTTATGTCTGGGTGTAGCTCTTCTTGTGGTTCATGTAGGACACAGCCTGGGACACTGTCTGGTCCCATTGATGCAGTGTTTATTGCTTTGGGAAGGGCATCTCTTACCTGAGCATCTGTGATGTCAGGGGGGGAAGCACTGTGCTGCGAGACATATGTTCCCTTTTGGTGTGGTGGGGAGAGAAGGCAGCATTGAACCTGTCCACTAGGATGATGGCAATGTCTGTGTGTTTTATATTTTGTGTGACATATTGTATTACCTCTGAGCATATCTGGGTAGTACCACCCAGGTTACTAACATAACTACAGGCAGCCTTGTGATTATCCTCAGTGGCTTGTGGAATCCTCTCTCAAAGATGGCCTTAGACAATCATATGGGTGCCTGTAGTTGTCTTCCAATACTCATCAGTGGTGCCTTCACATTTTGGGAGGTTGTTGTATCATGTAGTGGCGTCATCCTTCTATTGTATAGTGTGTTTATGGCTGGTGTCCGCCCAGGACATCTGCCTTTGGAGAATTGGGTCATGCTTTCATATGTGGCTTCATGATCCATGCATTCCTGAATGTGTCCACAGAATGCCTCTATACAGGTATCTGCAGTCTGGTCCATATTTTCAACAGGCCTTGGGCCTTTGAAGGTTTCCACATCATTTATGAGGGGTGTGCACTTGCTTGACATGAGCTGTTGACAGACGTGCCGCCTCCAGACAGAGCAAGGGAGGGTCACAGTCAGCTACCTGTTGGGACGCACCTCCCTGGACCACATGGAAAGAGACACAGAGGAGCTCTTACAGCACCCTCTCAAACTCAGGTCTCCCACACAGCCTTCATGCTGACACAGGAGAGTTTGGATTACTCTGCAAACACCATCATACTGGGTGATGCCAGCTACCCAAACATAGACTGTGAACATTACACAAGCCACAATACCCAAGCTCTAAGGTTCCCATTGATCAGACATTCTTTGGCTATGGAACAGGTAACCAACCTTCCCACAAGAGGGGCAGGTATACTAGAGCTGATCTTTACAAACATGAGTACAAACTGCTCACCACTGGGAGTATATCCCTCATTGTTGCAATCAAACCATATACTAATCACACTGGAGTTCTGGATCCCCCACATATGCAAACCTCCAACACATCGATGTGTGTGTGTGGGAAATGTCCCTATTAGCAACCGTGATAGTATCGTACAGGATGCAGATCCCCCTTTTGAAACACTGATGATGTCAGGACTGTATAACTATATCACCTGTAGTAAAGTCCTCCAGTAATTTGCATAGCGCTCTGCTAATGCGTCTTTCTTCAGTGTCATAACGTAGTTAGGTAGGGGTTTGAATCCTGCAAAGGGAATGTATGTGTGTTAGTATGAGTGTGGTTTATGTGTGTGCACTATGCTGGGAGGGTTAACTGCCTTTGCCAACTGGGAGAACACACTACAGGGTGCACATCCCTCCTCCTACACACAGATGATGTCAGCACCCTCTAAGTACAGCATTAGTAAAGATTTCTCCAACTACTGCAAATAGCACACTCTGCTAATGTGTCTGTTTCTACTGTCATTGCACAGTTAGGTATGGGTTTGAATCTTGCAAATGGAAAGTTTGTGTTTTACTGTTGGTGGGGTTAGTGTGTGTGCACAATGATGGGGTGGGATGTGGCTTTTGCCACATGGGGCTATGCACTGCAGGGTGGTCATTACCCTTAACAAGCAGTGATGTTGATAGCACCCTATACAAACAAAACTACAAAACAGAAGGTGGTGGTACTGATAACACATGTAAGGTAACACTTCTTCAAGTAATGTCCACAAAACGGAGTAGGATAATCAAACAATTCTTTTATTCTATACAGACAACATGACAACAGACAACTAACTGCCAGTACTCAGTATAGTGTTACATGCTACTGTAACATGCACATGTACCCGAATATACCTAGATAGTGTTATGAAGCCTGAATGTGGCAAGTGTGTGGATGTGGGATGTGTCTGTGTGTGCATTTCCGTATGGGAAACATGTTTGCTGTGGCAATCAGGGTACTACAGTACCTGATGCACATTACATCTTCCAACTGATGAGGTTGCCTGCACCCTGTGAGTACAGGTAGAGAAGGGGATGCCAGTAGTAAACAACATAGTGCACTTCTGAAATGTGTACCTGTCATGTATCAACAGCTACTCATGTATGGTGATAAATAATGGGAATGGCAGGTGAGCGTGTGCATGTGTGTGGGTAGCAGGGTGTGTATAAATGCATGTGTGACAGAACAGATACATGTAGCTGAATCTACATAACAGCACAAGATGCGCATTGCCATAGTCAATGTTAGCATGTGATGGTGTGCAGCTGGTACACTTTAAGTAGTATGGGTGCAGATAACAATTGAGGACATTCATACAGTTACTGCAGCAGGACTGCTGGGATATACACACATTTATACTGCAACAGTCAACAGTTACCAACATGTTACTACTTATACACATCTATGTAGTCACCCTGTGCATCAGCAACGTGTTTACCTTTACCTGCACCGATGTTGTAGTATGCAGGAGGTGGCACAGTGTCATCATATGCACAGGGTGTGGGTTAGGTATGCCCAAGCCGGCCACTGGTAACACCAATTGACATGTGTGTGTATGTGTGTTTGTGAGGGGCAGCAGTACAGGGTGGACCGTTGTTGGTGCAGTGTGTGTGTGTATGTGTTTGCCCTAGGTGTTAGGTTTCTGCATGTGTGTAAGCACGCACACAGTCCCACATAATGGCTGCCATGTACAGGGTTTTGTGGACAGCCACAGACTGCACCTGTCAGGTCATCCAGATCAGTGTCTGTGGGCACGGACACGGTACCTGTGCCTGGCAGGGGTGCTACGGGCCGTATCCAGTACTAACCCAGACTGGGTACTGTCATCGGAAGCAGGGGTGTGTTGACTGGACACAGTTCCCTGTTGGGACTGTCCAGAGCCACGTGCACGTGGTCTCCTGGGGCGTCTGGATGACAGCACAGACCCAGCATTGCTGGGGCTGGTGCTGGCACTTGAGGCGCGAGTGGGCCCGTTGTCGTCCGCGGCCACTGCCAGCTGGTGCTCTTGCTGGCATACGGCCACGTCAACATCGCAAACGCACACCATCGCCCTGGCCCATGGACATCTGGTTGTGGAGCAGCTGTTCTATGCCCCCACAACGTCTGTCAACGACATCTGTGAAGTTACGGATAGCATTCGCAACATCATGCATGCCGTCTGTCATGGCTATGCGACATGCTCTCAGCTCCCTCAGACCCTGTCTGGTGTACCTTTCCATACGTGCCTGTGCCTGCATGACAGTTCTAAACATAGTGGAGGTTGACATACCTCCTTGGGCACGTCGGCCAGAGGCAGTACGGCCACGGATGCCCCCACGAGAACCCATGGGCGACTGTCTGCGTGGTACCATTGGAGGCCTCTGCACATGGCTGCCTTGTGAGGATGCATGTACCACAGGTACCACATTACCCTGATCTATGCCCACTGCTGACTGTCCATCACCTAGGGACAATGGTGACAAAGGATGTAACGGCAGGATGACTGTGCGCATTGACGGGGTTGAAAGCTGTGTACTGTCAATTGGCTGACCAATGGCGGACCCAGACACACCTTCCTGCACCATTACAGACATTTCATCATCATCAGTACCTGGGGCAGAAGATTCAGGTTCCCTGCTGCAGGTCACCAGAGCAGCACCAGAACCTACGGGAGGAAAACATGGAACACAGATTACAGTCTCAATACATATTTGAAAGAGATGCACTTCAATACTAATGCACACATTCAGAAATGGACACATGCACTCATGGACACTAACACACATGCACACTTGGGCATAGGCACACTTGCACACATGCACACCCCACAGTAAACACACACATCAGTACCGTGTTACACTACTCAATTTACTACCTGTCAATTACAGTTATTGTGAACACAGTCACCAGCATGTCTACTACAGAGTTACACTACTCTTCCTAGTTTTATAAATTGTTTTACAGATAATGTTAAGAAGACTCACCAGCATGTATGGCCTGCCTCATTGCTACATGGGAGGGACCTGGAAGTGTGAAGAGAGTAATGTCAGTGGGCACATGTGTGCCATTCGTTTTGCACATGATACAGTACAGTAGTACACTAGTTCCCTTATACACATCAGCTGCACATCATGTCTGTATATATATCATGATGACAGATACATACCACATGCACACCTTATGCGTGCATGAAGTAACAGCGCACAGAACAGTCATATGTACATACCAGGAGTTAACTCTAATCTCACCCTTACCTCTCTTCAAACGTCAACTCAAACTGTACTTCCAAAACCACTGGCTTTGTTCTTCTTGGAGTCCAGGCTAACGTCCCTCTCCCTACCCTCTCTTCACATTTAACCCCTCATTGTGCATAGAAACTAGCTTCTACCCTGTTTCTTTCACCTTGATGTCCTTCTATGCTCTGACCTACTTCTCCCATCCCTCCCACCTCCTCTTGACTGTCTTCCTTCTTTTCCTCACTTCCCTTCTTGACTCCTGCCTCTTCCATATCATTGTATCTGTCATACTCCTTCTACTTCTCTACCCTTCTGAGCCCTAACTATTATGTATATGGCTTTTGCCTTATTGCATAACCATTATGCTTTAGGTAGGATTGCTTTGAAACCAACGGTACATTGTGTATGACTCTAAACTGTTTGACTTCCTTACATGTATGTTGATTTAATTAACAGGCTGGTGTACAATTCTATTATGTTGGCTGTCTGTATTGACAACTTGTCTGTCTGCCTTTATTACGTTATGTGTGGAGCTTTTCTCCACAGGCCTCTACTGAAAATGAACTTATATCCAGCTAGACTATCTGGGTCAACAAATGTAAAAGTAATAACAATAAATGAATATGGCATCTTACCTGCACGCTCGCTGTCTTGCTGCTGTGTGGATCCAACCTCCATCAGGATGCATGATTGTTGCTGTTGTTCTGGGGCTGGATCCACAACACTTAGCAGTAGCCCCTCCTGTCTGGTGAGGGGGGGATGTGTAGCCACCCCCCCCACCTGTGGCAACCTGTTGCCTGCGGATATCTGCAGCACGCTGGCGGACATTTCTTATCAAATCACTGCAGTGATGTCTCACCTGCTCATATGTCCTATCATGCATGCCAACATCATTTATCCTGCTAACAAGGTTTTGCCACAGTGCAGACCTCTCCTGCTGATTCTGGGTGTTGCGTGAGAACAGAATGGCATAGTCACGCACCAGGCTCTGGTGAATCACGTCATCCTCTGCAGCAGAGTAGGCAGGATTCCTTTTTGGTGCCATGTCTATCTGGAAAGGTACACAAACAGGTTATCAGCATAGTATCTCAACAATACATGGTACACATTCTATACAGGGAGTGTTAATTTCTACTTATTACTGATTGGTTAAAACCTGATTACAGTGTAGCTATCATTCTATGTCATTTGTACTAAGTACTTGGCCTTCAGACCAGTTGTTTTACATTAGGGAGGTTGGTGACAAGCACTGTGGTGGCAGGACACATATCTTTCATCCATTGAAGTTGGGAACTGCTGATTGTGGGCCCAGTGTACAAGTGTATTACTTCTGGTATGGGCAGTTGGCCTTCAGGCCAGTTATTTAACATTAACGAAGTTTGTGGTCTGCACTCATGTGTGACAATAGGCTGTACTCTGCCATTCATAGCTGGGGACATCTGGTTTCAGGTTTATAGTGCCTGCATATCTGAGTTGTATCTTACTGACATTGCTACACCTTGTTTGTTATAGCAAACACTACATCCAGGCCTCCTGGATCTACCTTTGTTTATATGCTTGTTATCTGTTAGCTTGTTATTTCACTGGTATGCTACTTCCACATAGTACACATCTTCTCAACACATCTGTGACTCACTACTGTTATCTGCATTGCTTACTGTACGTACTTCCATGTTACACATGACAGCAAGTGACTGCTTGTCATTGTTGCATTTACTTCATTGTGACACATTGCACTTAGGTTACCTGGCATTTGCTCACTGACACTTTTATATCAGTCAGCAGTTGTAGGTAATGTCAGTACACCCTCACTCCCCACTGGACCTTGTTTTCAATCATTAGTGATTACAGAGTTCACAATAGTATTCTAGCATGTCCAGAGGTCAGTTGTCAGTTCCCTCCCCAGTCTAGCTGGTGAGTGTGGTACTCCAGAGACAATGTTAGAACAGATGCATGTACACAGACAACCCCTCCTCCTAACAACAAATTCAAACTCATGTGAGTGATGCAACCATATACCAGACTGGAGGCTAGGCTCTGTCTACTCAATACCGCCATAACCAGTCACGTGGCAAAGGGGATCACTCACTACACTTCCAGTCTCACGTAGACCTACCACAACAGCGGACCTAACACATGATCACACATGATCATACTTGTAGGCTCAGACCACAGCTCTGCCTATGCAGCAGAGACCTCCTAAGCAGACATCCAGGCAACCACTACCACATAAACGAACATGTGCAACACATATCACACAAAGCCAATGTGCTGAACACTCACAGCCATTAACAGTTAACAACACACCTCATACACCTGTACTAGGTGCCTCTATCATCAGGCACACTCACATCACGTTCACCAGGCTTAACGAGGTGAGGGTCACGGTGTGCAGCCTGTCAGGCACTATGACCTGCCACATAACACAAACACTCAGGTAACCCCAAGGCAGGTACAGGTATGACTCAGTCAATGTCCATGCTGCTGTGAATGGCCTGACACATTCCTCCCTGGACTACATGACATGAGACATTACAGAGCTCTCTGAGCACGTAGCCCGAGACAGTTTGACCCTGACCTTGAGTAGCATCCTACCCTCACCTAGAACAATGCCACAATATCAAGGCACTATGATCCCTTCCAACAATTGACTGACATACTGGTGTCATTCACAGGTGTGCCAATGCCTGCCATCTTGGGGTGGTATGCTTTGCTAGGGACAGCTTGCACCTGTCACCACAGTCCTATTGACATTTGGCGGAGCCTCCTGCTACACCCATAGTGCCTGTATTAGGCAAGGCTCATAAGGCAAACCCACATCCATTTGTATCACAAAGGATGAGGAAGTAAGAGTGATGCTACTCAACACTGGACGTCTAGACCCAAGGATGCACGCACCCAAAACCCTACCTAGCATTCTGGACATCGATATCTGTGCAGTAACATGAACCTGTTTCAGGTTTCACAGGAGCACACCAGTACTACCACGTTATAGCTGTTACCATTCTTGTCGGCCCCAACACTTGAACAAGGGAGGGAGAGTATCAGTATTCAATGCAGATTCCCACGCCTCCACATTGGTGGCACAGTACAACATAGGTGTTAGGCCATTGAGTACAGAAGACGTAGTTGGGGACCTGGGGAAGAAACATGGTAGCGGTCTGTCATTTGTCTACCACATGGCCAACGTGGATTGACAGACATGTTATATAGCCCAGCTAATCATGACTGATTCACATGTATGGCAGGGGAGGTCATTGTGCCTCTGTACTCATCCATCATCAGGCCTATAATTGCGTACAATGCACCTTTTGGGATGTACCTAACCAGACACCTACAGCAACTGGTACAGGACAACAGTACATCATCAAGGGGATGCAATGGCTCACACAGATGTCATATGCTGCCCAGGTAAAGTGAATCCAGCTGGACTCAGTGGCATACTGCCTGTTCAGAGGCAATCTGTGCGTGCCATATACAGCCATGTCCTACCTAGCAGTAATGAACGTGATGCACCTCAGGCAATCAGAGTCCCATACAGCCACATGCTCAGGAGAGCTGGACCTCAGCACTGACATACATGGACATGCTGGAGGGCATATTCTAACCGAGAGGCTCCCTTCACTCTGTAATGAGCTCACACTACTGGTTAGGCAGAGTCCCTCATTGACTCTCTTCCATAGGAATCTGGATGAGTGGATGGAGATCAGAGTTGTACCCCAGGTATCACTTCTATGTCGCTGTTAGACAGAGGCACAGTATACTAAAGTCGGACAAGGGCATAGCAGCATAACTTGTGATTGGGTGGCAAAAGACAAACACATTCTACTAGGCTTACCAATGCCCTAGGGCAAATAGCCTAGTATGAACCTATGAACTGTTCATTCTCAACTGTTCGAGCTCATTCCAGAGTGAAGGGAGCCTCTCGGTTAGGAATTTGCCCGTCCAGCATGTCCATGTATGTTCTATTCAGTCGCTTACCGCTTGCTCAGAGGTGACCTTTGCCTAACATACAAGGCCATGTCAAACCCAGAGTTGATGAATATGCTTCACCTCAAAAAATCTAGATCCATCAGAGCCACAAGGGCGGGAGACTTAAACCTCGACACGGCTATTAATAGGACATGCTGGAGGGATAGATTCATCACCCAAAGACTCCCTATGCTGTGGAACAAAATCACGGTATATGTGAGGCAGAGCACCTCACTGGCCTTGTTCAAGAGAAATCTTGACCAATGGATGGGAGATCGCAGATATACCCCAGGGATTACCTCAGTGTCACTGCTCGACAGAGGCACAGCAAAATAATGGGTATGGTTCCCCATACTAAAGGGGTGGCGTAAGCCACAAAACGATGGGCTAGGCTTGTAAATGCCCTCGGGCAGATAGCCTAGTATGAACCTATGAACATGTGTGTACTGCTATAGTACTTCTGCCATATGTTGCATGTGTGTGTGTTGTGGGGATGCACAGGTAATGGCCAGATACGTCTGCACAGGTGACACGTCTGACACATTCTGGGTGTTCATCCATACATACTGGATGTGTGCTGCCATCCAACCCTGTGATGTGGACACACATTACTCAGCCTGGATATACATATCCGAACAACACCACAAGCACAGTACACTACCTTGCTATGTATGCATGTTATTACACAGTTATTCAGTAGTTATGACAGTGATGCTATCCATGCAGCCCACTGGGCCAGTGGAAGCCACAACACACACCGCCAGCACCTTTGCATATGCTTACCACAGACATCCCACATACTGCATGTACTGTGCACACAGTTATCTAACCCAGAACAACTGCACACCACTTATTAATCCTGTCCAGTGGACTACAGATACAGGCATATTGTATAACAATAGTAGGAGGCTACTGCAGCACAGGGCAGATTCACATGACGGGAAGGCATCTGTTGTCTGCAGTGTTAAGATGCTTCAGATTCACCAAATGCACAGATATTGGCAACATTGTTGCAGACAGTTTAGGTGCAGGTACCCCCCCCCATTGTCCTACACACGTGTTATTAGTTATCCCAGATGACTGTAACCTCCCTATCCTCTCACATGTCCAGGTGAGAGCCACCCTCATCATTGCAGAACACATATCATCACTGTTACGAAATGGTATCCCTGGATGTGTGCTACATTCACCCCTGGAGGACATAGCACCACATGACAGACTGATATTAATCCCTGGCCATACTACAGGATATGTACCTGAACAGTGCCATACATACACAGTGGTCCCACACCAATGAGGAGGAACCTCTACTGACCCTGGGAACTACTGCATCATATGCACAACTGGCCTTGTGTTCTAAGCTATGGAAGTGTTAGTTATGGCCCACATGTACAACAATATTACATATGTTTATATTTCATGACTATCTACACACAACCTATCTCATGGACATACCTATAGATAGTGAACTATGATACATTTGGAGGTGTCACAGTATACACAGGATTAACCTGCTACTTTGCATTACCTGTGTTTGTGGCAGCTGTTGCTGTGCCAGTGGTGCTGCTTGCTGCTTGCTCCTTGCTGCTTGCTGCTGATTTTGCTGCTGGCAGTCCTAATATTTGTTTGGTTGTTTGGTTGTTTGGTTGTTTTCTCTGTCTCTCTCTCTCTCTCTTTATCTGTAGTGTTTGTGCAATTAATGTGTTGCGTGAGTGTAGTGTGGGAACTCAATGCTTTTGTAGGTATCTGCATAGGTCCATGTGATGGCCTCTGCACCAATTGTAAGGCAGCATTTGCTAATTGCATGCAGCTGGGTGTGTACTGATTGCATGTCTCACTGTGATTTCAGGACACTGCTATAAAAGGGTATGTGAGATAGGCATTGCCCTTTCAGATTGTAGGGCGTGGACCATGCTGGTATGCTGTTGACAGTGTTTTGTGAGTGTGAAGGTTAGTACATCTACCATGCTTCATGCTGTGTTGTAGATTCAGGTTGCTGCATTTATCTTGCCTGTTCCCTGTAGTGAGTGTGTATGCATACTGACACCTACAACTATATGTCATATGTATTGCTATATAAATATATATATATCTGTGTACATATACATACTTTCATTTATGTACATTAGCTGACATTATTGGGTACAAGCTAACAATTAGCAGGGCTGTTTCTGTTAACACTACACTAGTATGGGAATCCAGTAATTGGGACTATAAAAGTCTGCATGACATGCTTTGGGTAGTAGACATACTATATTGCCTTTATCTTCATTCCTACTATTACATGTTCCACTTATTTAGCACTATATTCCTGTATGAGAGTCATGGCTTAGTGGTAGGTCATACAGACTAGTGTTACAATGGTCTTGTGGTAGGGCCTACTAGTATGCTCATATTCTGCTTTTGAGTTGAGTATAGGGCCTATCAATCAAAGTGCTGGAGGCACCTTTAAGCAGTTAAAGGGCTTAGTAGGTCTCACAGGAGCCAGGCTGTGTTGCAGATTCTGGTTGCTGCATATATCTTCACTGTTTCCTGTAGTGAGTGTGTATGGCTACTGAGACCTACAACTATATTTCATATGTATTAATATATATTTATATATATGTATGTGTAGATAAACATACCTTCACATATGTACATTACCTTACGTTACTATGTACAAGCTAACAGGTAGCAGGGCTGTTTCTGTTCACACTGAACTAGTATGGGAATCCAGTAATTTGGCCATTAAAACTCTACCTGACATGCTTTGGATAGTACATCTCCTATATTGCCTTTATACTGATTCCTACTATTACATGTTATATTTATTTTAGCACTGTGTTCTTGTAAAGCAGGCATGGCTTAGTGGTAGGTCATACAGACTAATGTTACCAAGGTCCTGGGTTCGAGACTGACAGTGGGAATTTATTTTTCTTAGCAAACTTTCAAACTGAGTACAGGACCTGTCAATCAAAGTGCCATAAAGGCACTTTTAAGCACTTTAAACCAGGTCTGCGCTCGTTTGCGCGGAGCTCACGCATGCGCACTGGCGGTGAGCACCGCTAACACAAGCGCACACCCGCGCTAATTTCTTTGAAAGAAAAGAAAAAGGGGTGACAGGAAAGTGGTGAAAAAGGGGTCACAAAGAGGGTAAGACAGTAGGGAAACAAGCGTGGGATTTGCAGGAGGGATATAGGTAAGGCCCATAGATGCCCATGTCTTTGGCAGCAACAGCTGTGCATTTCCATGTATTTTGGTGAGACATTGGAAACCTTTCACCCCTGAGAGAGGTGTCAGGACAACATTAATATTTGTTGTAGAGCCAGTTTGTAATTAACTGTTTCAATGTCAAGCAGACATGTGTGCGACATGGACAGCTATGTATGGGGCGTAATTTTTTTGTGGGTACAGAGTGCCCTTTTTTTTTTTTTTTTCAGGTGAGAGTGGTATGTCAGGTGAAGGAAGTCGGTATAGCTGGGGAGGTAGGTTGGGTAGGTTAACAGACAAGACAGACAAGACGCATACAGGGGCGGTGTATGACACACGTGGGGGGGGTTACACAATTGACGGGGATGGAGGTTGGGATTTCCAAGATGCATGAGCCCACAGATGGCAACAGTGGAACTGATATCCCCACCCATAGGCAGTTGCCACTGTTCCTTCACAGCCCAGGATGGGGCTGTGCTGGGGCTGTGTAGGCGGGACAACGGCCGGGGCCGTTAGCTGTGCCACACGAGCCTCAAGCTGGCGTAGGGGCCCAAGTACAGTGTCTTGGATCTCCCTTCGCACCACAGACCGGACACCACAGAGGGTGAGTGGACGAACCCCTCCTGCCACACTTGCAGAGGGGGGACCGGCCCCATCCCCTGCAGCGCTTCCACCTGAAGGTGGCACAGGGCCACCGGAGGGGGGTCCATCCTGGGCACTAGTGCCAGGTGCAGGCGCCAGCTGAGGTGGGAGAGGTGGGTCCGCTGGGACCCGCCTTCCCAAGCGTTCTAGGTTTGTGAGTTGTTATGTTAGTTTGGGTTAGTGGCATTTTATTCCATTCAGATTAGTTGTAACAGCATGCATTGGTATTCCCATCAAACAAACACCCAGATATTAACACCATTGAACAAGGGGCATATCAATATCACATGCATTATTTGAACAGAAATACACAGTCAAACAACATGCAGGGTTGATTAATGGCAACAGGCCATCAGATTTGCAGGTATGAACAGGGCACATGCACGAACAGACATGCATATATTTTGAAACGGACAAATGTCCATGATTAATGAAATGTTCACATACCATTATTTAGTGGTTGTTGTTATATGGAATTATAGGGTTGGGGAGATAGAAAGTGATGACACATTCATATGTTACACATTGATTTACATTTGTATAAGGTACACAATTAAGTTGAGGCTGATGTTTCAAAATACATTTTATTTGACTGTCAAGCTACACCTGTTACAAATACATCACTATCCTACTTATTTTGAATTTGATCAGATACATCATCCTGCTACACTTTGATGACAGGACAGGGGACAACTATGGCTGTTTAGTCTGTCAGATAATCATTCATTCTATCTGCAAATTGTTTACTGTGATCACCATATACAGCATTTGGCCTAGACATTCCAGATTCTGACACACTGAAATCAGTTTGGGATATTAAGTTGTACTTCCCACATGCATTTAGTTCTGTAGAAACACACTGGGGCTACTATATTTAGGGGTTATTACTACTTTATTTATTCATACATGACCCTTTCTGTCACTCTCACACATCCTGCAACTTCACAGTTCAGGTTGGTACTTCTAGGCTTTGTTCACATGTTAGACTGGTGGTGATTCAAACACTTTCCAACAGCCTCACTTCTGTCATGATTCAGCATTTCAACAGGGATATATCTCACATATGACTACCTCGGATTCTAAAGCTGTACTCTTGGGACTACTGCAGGTTACACTATATTTAATTCATGGTGGGACATCTGTATTACAGTACTGTTTAATTCTATCAATTATATTTCCAGTTACACTTGCATACTGATGAACTTGTTGCAGCCATACCTGCAGACTTACAATTCCTGCTTGCACATTATATTACTTTTAATCAATACGCTGCAGTGTTCTGATACATGCTACAGTACAATATTTATTTACAAGTAATGGGTGGGGTTACTAACCTGCATGGTGGCGCAGCCTCACCAGCCTACGGCCATACATCTCGCGATTCACAGAGCGGACACCTGCAGCTGTAATACGAAAGAAGTAATATTGGACTACACATCTCCATGGTATCGGCCAGTTGAAATCCTTACATACATAAGCAAAATGTAACTTACTCAGTAGTGGGGCGTTGGGCATATCCCGGGCCTCCTGGATCCATTCGGACAACTGGTCTTCCTTGCGTCGCTTCAGGTCCGCATGATGGTGATGGACCTGCTCACCAGTGCGTGGAATGCCAGTAGCACTGGTCAGATCACGAGCCAACTGGTCCCATGCCTCTGCCCTATACGCTCCCCATGAGACCTGGCCCTGCATGAGTTGGGCCTCGTGATGATGGACAAGGAGCCAGACCATGTATCTGGACTCCTCAACGCCCCAACGCTGTGCTCGAAAGCAACGTCCCTCACCTACTCCACTCATTCTGACTGCAGGTCTGTTCTACAATCGTTTCTGCTGTGTATTCCCACCTATGGGGCTTATATATGCCGCTTTTCCCGCACATTTCTCTGATTGGCCATTTTGGAATTGTATCTACTTCACTGAAAATGCTTTCTCATGCTCCATTCTGGATTTTATCCCATATATATGCTATTTCTGCATTTCATGGTATTGCTGTCATGGCTTAGTGGTGAAGTACCTTGACTCTAGTGCATGGTATCCTGGGTTCGACTCTGGCAACTGACTTTTGATTTTCCTGACAGAAATGAGTTGAGGACCTGTCAATCAAACTTGCCAAAAGCACTTTTAAGCATTTAAAACCAGGTCTGCGCTCGTTTCCGCGGAGGTAACGCATGCGCACTGGCAGTTAGCTTGTGGGAGCGTCGCGCAAACGGTGTGCGCTGGGATAAACCTTAATTGGCTAGTGACACACATGTTCAGCTAAGCACAGCTAGTTGCAAACGGTTTCAGCCTATTAAACCGGTGCGTAGCAACGAGCATACAGTTTGCAGCTTTTTAAACACTACTCAGCTACGGGCATTCCGTCTCACAGCAGCTTAGCTATCAGTACATTTCTGACTATTTTTATTATTGTGTTACTTCGGAATATATGCTCTATTTCATTCCATTTTACAAAAGGGAATACATTTACATTTGTACAATACTGTCAGGGGGCTTTTTCGTGCTTATTTACAAAAAGGGGGCTCGAACCCTGCCTGCCTACTCTTAGGCCAGCAACTCTACCGCTAAGCTATTACTTCTTGGCTTACTTTGCATATTTACTTCTTATATCCTTTTCCACTGACTGCTAACTGTGATTTCGCTAGTAGTACACCCGCACACAGTAGCAAACATTTCGGGTTTAAAAAAAAAGGTTTTTAATTTAATTTTATAACATCTCTTCACTTTATACAGTGATGGTCTATCGGGCATGTGTTGTGTAGTGTGTTTATTCACATTTCCATGGCCTCTCTCGTGGCTGTTTACTTTCAGCCATTCTAATCTTCCGGGGGCGTGTCCGCTTGCAGGGCTTAGCCTACAGACACGCCCCCTACTCTCTTACACGGACCGTGTAAGAGTTACTAGTGTGATTCAGCATGCCTCATGCACCTCATGCATATGCATGACATGCTGACATCACACAGTTTCACTGCAGCCTCCGTGTAAGAGTTATAACTCTTACACGGAGGCTTCCTGAATCTGGCCCTAAATTTTGCATATTCTTCTTCATATTTGCAGTAGAGATTACTAGCTTGTCCGACAAGAGAAACAGAGGCTAGGAAGCATGTTTAACTTTATATAGCATGCAGTGTTTATATTAAAATACACTTCTGGTTAACAGTTTGTTTCTGGTTTCTTTATTTAGTGTAGAATGTGGGACATTACCCTTAAGAGGGTATCTAGGATTTCTGTAACAGCTAAAAAGAAGCTTGTGTACAGTTGGCCACCAATACCACAATACTGAAAAAAAAAAAAGAAAAGTAATAGGGGTGTGTACATTATGTGTATCATTCCAATACTTAATAGTGAGGTAATTGGAAAGGATGTCTGAAAGGTTTTGGCAGTAAATAATGTACTCGGTAAATAGTAATGTTCAGCATTTGCACAGTCTCGATGTAAGGGCTTTGTTCATGCAGTTGGTGCAGGGCACTTTGGAGCTTAACACTGCACTAAGATTGAGCAGCTCCTCAAAGGATGACTAGGTTTTAAAGTAATTTTGCATATCTAAAACTTAGCATCCCAGCTGGCTTTGCAGTCAGAATGAGCTACCATGTTCAAAGCTGTGCTGCATGCATTCAGTGCTCATTTTTATGGGGTCTATATTATATAATCGAACTTTCAAAACTTCGAATCCCATATGTTCGACAACATATGATCAAAGTTCGAATATATAATAAAAAACAAAAAACAAAAAAAAACTTACCTGAATGGTGCAGAAAGGGGGGCAAGTCTCCCTTCACCCCCACACCCCCCTACTTAAATATACCAACTCCGAAATCGCACTTCATTGCAGAAAAGGGAAATTCTCCCATTCTGCACTGAGCAGCGCTGTTATGCTTAACCTTCGAACACTTGAAATGTCGATCGTATGGTGTCGACCATATGACGTTCGACATTTCAAGCGTTCGTGGTTCTAATAGTAACCCTTTTTATGTAGCATTTTCATGTTGTCTTACATTGCTATATGGATGCGAACCATGTAATTAATGTGCAGCACTCATTAAAAATTCATAAATATGTTCCGCATAATACAAACTCATAAATATGCCCTATGCAATACAACCAGTGTACATTGCACTGAGCATGATATGCTTTGTGTTTTGAATCTGCAGCATTTAAACCAGTTTACAATGTTTTTATCCTTTGTGAAGTGTGCTATTGTTTTTTAGGTGCATTGTTTATGGCTAGCTCTTCTTGCATTCAGTTAGTAAAACTCTGTAATATCTTTAAATGTCCATTACTGGACTCATGATTGCATAGCAGTTATGTTTCAGGACCTTTATATGCTGCTAAAGATATAATCAAATCTTTGTCATTCTATTACAAATGTCTTGGGATATACATGGACGTGCATTACTGTTCACATTTAGATGTTTAGTATGGTAGCCAAAGATTCCTCAAATCTAATCCCAACCCTGTCCAACAGCTGGAAATCACCACATCCACTTTCACCTTTAAACCTGTGCCCACATCCTATATAAAACTACTCTTAAACTTAAACTGTGCTCTTCTTCAGTTGATGACATTCCAAGCAAGTACTTCAAAATAGCCTTGCTTATCCTGTAAAGACAAAGAACAAACATTTCTGCTGATGGAGAGTTCCACAGAGTAATGGAACTAATTCTGAATATCAGCATATTCTCATGAACACACGAATCCAACGGTCGATTGTAACGGCCAAACTTTAATATCACAATTGCTAAAAATTTAAATACCACAACATAATTTTTTGAGGAAATTCAACACACATTAATAACTTTATATACCTATAGCAATCTTATCTCCCTTCGCCAAAATACTTGAAAAATGTATTCAGAAACAATTACTAGACTACCTCCTGCAGGAAGAACTCCTATCCCCTACAAAACATGTCTTCTGTCTTTCCCTTAGTAGCAATGCCCTTCTGACTTATATTGATACTGGCAATAAAGTTACAGATAATGACAAACTAGTATCTTCCTTATTTCTGTACTTTTGTATAAAGCATTTGACATGGTTTGTCACAGCAAACTTCTACATCAGATGTCCTCACTAGGTCTTTCTCAGCCCACCCTTCTGTTGTTCAAAAGCTATCTGTTCAATAGATATGTCAGTAAAATGGCACTCCATGCTCTCTCCTTACCTCCCAGTCACCCCCCGTGTACTACAAGGCTCTATCCTTGGTCCCCTCCTCTGTAACATTTTCACCAACACCCTCTATACATCCACTTAACAGACCACCCTGATACAGTGTGCGGAGTATTCCACTCTCATTTGCACACCTGACAATATAGCACACCTCCAAAAAATTACTCAGGAGGTTTTTACAGCCACATGGTTTCGTAATGCACAACTCCTGCTCAAACCAGAAAAGACCATATTACTGTTTTTTTTCCCCAAATCTCTCTTTCTCTCATGAAAAAAATAAAATTTAAAGTTGTCTCTCTTGATAATACAACCTTTGAAGTAACTTTTCATAGTAAATTATTAGGGGTGATAGTGGGTTACAATTTTACATTCGACCTGCATGTACAAAATTGCATAAGAAAAACTGATCAAAAACTAGGGATGCTTTACAGAGCCAAAAAGCTTTCTCACTGACACAACTAAATCTACACTTCCCACTACTTATCTTCTACCCCCAATTCTTTATGGCACTGTCATCCTCATTAACCTCCAGGCTTCACAAAAATTGAAACTTGAATGATGCTATAAAAAAGTTGCTAAATTTGCAGCAAATACCCCTTTCAGAACCCGCCACTGTATAGCACTAAAAAGCCTAAACTGGTTAGAACTGCCTCATCAACTAACATATACACAGCTTCTTACTACCTATAAAATCAACCAACATCCATCTGCCTGTCCAGCACTAAAAAACATTCTACGCAACTATGTTCCCAGTTGGTCATTGTGATCCATTGACCAAATCTCCTGTCTGTTTACATACCTGTTAAATCTGTTGGGCATTGTCTGTACTCATACATGGTTGCTAACGCCTGGAACTCCTTACCTCTATCCATCAGGTTAATACCCTCCCTTCCATCTTTCAAAACCACTCTGAAAGACTTCCTAACTAAAATCTGTCTCTGTTCTTTCTCAAAACCAGGACAAACTTTGTCCGTATACGTCAACAAGTACCTTTTCATTCCTTGTAACTTCTTACTCTCCCTTCTTCACTCATTTCCTTACTTCAATCAGATTCTCTTTCCAAACATAAGCCTCATTTTTCTTCACTTCATATGGCAGTTCCTGTTTGTATTAGATTAATGTTCCTTAGTTTTTCTACAAACTGTCTAAAAGTTCTCTAAATATTAAATGATTGTCATATAACTTGTATCAGTTCTTAACCAATTTTTATTTGTATTATGTCTGATTTGTTAGAATTATTTAAAGTGCAGCTAGGACAGCGCAGTGGTGCAATGGTAGAGTTGTCATCTCACAGTAAGAGCTTCTCTGGTTTGATTCTTGGCTGGCGTGTCTTCTGCGAAGTCTGCATATCCTTCCTGTGTTCTTGTGGGTTTCCTCCCATGTCACAAAGACATATGTTTGGAGCATTTGACCCAGGGCCTCCTATGAAAATTGGCTTCATTCCAAGTCGGACTTTCCTGGTAAACAAATGTTAAATAAGTAAGTAAATAAAGTAAAAGATGTTTTTGTTTTATTTTTGAAGATTGTGAAAGTACTCTTAAAATGTTTTATAATACTTTGAAGCTTTTCTCCTTGGGCCTTCGCAGAAAATGGGCTTCTACCCAATCAGACTTTCCTGGTAATCAGATGTCAATATATAAATCTGCCTTCTGTCAGAATCTGTCCTGTGTTTCTTTGTGTTCACTATGGCTGATTCATAAGCTACACAAGAGAGACAATACGCAATAGTTTTGGTGAAAAATGGAATAATGTCCTTATTAAAGCACTGTGATCACATGACATCTTTTTTTTCTGTGTAAGTAGTAAGGCTGTCTGAGACAGTTTGTTAGTTGTAGTCTTTTAGCATGGTGGTTGTGGAAGGGGGGAGCAGAGTTATGTCATGCAAGCTCACTGCAGGTACTTGATAGCCATGAATAAATGTGTACAGTATAAGAAGGTGTAGCTATGTCAGAATTACATGGAAACTGTCAGTAAAAGAGTGCTACCGTAGACCTTTCTAAAGAGGAGGAGGAGGCATGTCCGGCTGTTACAAGTACAAAGGAAGATGCAACCTTTTGGAAAATGGCAAGACTGAGGTCAGTATACCACTGGACCAGGATAACATTTTTCCATGCAACTGTGATACTCAGCAGTAGCTGGAATGTAGGTATTACTTGTACAGCAACTGATGTGGTTTATTATTTGGTCTCTGCAGACTGTACTGCTTCAGGTATTGCTACACTTACAGGATGTGCACATCTCACCTGCATTTCTGATGACAATGAGACAGGTGAAACATAATAGCATGGTATTTGTTATTTTTGCCTTTACCCACTGTTTGATACTTCTTTTGTGTTTATTGATTTGTTAACTTGTTAGATGGGCTAATCTGGAAAGGATAATTTTCAATTACATTTTGATTTATAGAGACAGTCTTCAACAGTGAGCATAGTGCACTTTGACCCAGTTACAAATAAATTTAAAAAATTAAGAGGTCAAGGACTGTAGCAAAATACCTTCATTATACAAAGCATAATAATTTATAATAATATTGAGTATGCCTAAACCACACCATCATGCATTAGCAATTGCCTCTGTTGTGATATAGCCAACACATTTCTCCTAAGCTATTTTATATAAGTATTTCTTAAAATAAATAAAATATTGGATCTGATTTTTGAGTTTTGCACTATTGTTTGAGAAGGCTTTGCTACCATTGTTAAGTTTACAAGGTGGGGGTATATATATTAACAAGTAAAATGCAGACTGAAGCAATCTTATGGCCTGTGAATATGAAAGTTTGGAAGTGAAGTTGGACAATGGTTGTGGTGTAGGAGTCTGTAAATGAAGGAGCCTGTAATGCTGTAGGAATATTTGGAGACTAGAAGCCAGTTAGCCATGAAGGGGGATTAGCAGTGGTGTTTATTACAATCTGAAAAGAGAGTAAAGTGGCATACCCCATTTCACATCTTTATTAGTTGCTTATGGAGAAGTTATCTAAGAAATGCAAGTCATATACACCTGCAGGAATAAAGCTGTCCTTCTCTAAACTGATTTATGCTTTAGGAGAGAACAGATAGTAGATAAGCTGTACAGTGTTCAATTTGTCAGAAAGTTTTCTTTATAGAGCTTTAATCTGTAGAGTGTCAGAGGACTTGGCACTTGGTTCTCTGTAAGAAAGGTCTTTTTAGATAATTTGTCAACAGATTGTAGGTTTTAAAAAAGAATAAGAATGTAGTCAGAAAGCAGTTTTACTAACTGAGAGCATGGGTTATGGTACACATTGAGTGGGAATAAAGTCGGCTAAAATAAGCAATTAAAACATTTACCAGATTGTAAGGGGTTGAGATGTTTAGACCCTGCCATGACCAAGACATTAGCTTGCAGATTGGTTTATCTGCTTCTGAAACTAAGTAGGATTTTAAACTGGAATTTTCTTTTGTTATAAAAAGTAGAAACGTTGTCAGGTTTTAACTTTGTGCAACAGAATTAGCCCAACCAATAGCTTGTTGGGTATAATTGGACCTTACATTGACCACTTACTTCATTAGACTGTTCATTGCATTAGATTGTTAGTATGAAACAGTGCAAAGAGACATATCCTATGTATGTGTTCTGGAGTTTGAAGGTAGTTGTTTCCTTAACTAGTAAGGGAGTATTTAAGAAGTTAGCATAAAATGAATGTACATTTTAAACTCAGAACTGATATTGACTTTTAATTATGCTGATACTACATTTTTGATTTCATATTTGGTGATTGATAACAGAGACCTCCTTCACCCAGCTCACCTCCTATATTAAAAGTATAATGAAGTTATGGAATGAAGCATGGCCCAGTAATAAATTATAAAACAGTTATGTGCTAATTTTGTTGCACTGCAGTACTAAGTATGTGGGGTGCTGAAAAGTTCTAAGCCCGACCAACTTTCTAAATTCTGAGCATTATTTGCATCTATAGCTGAAAAGAGTTTATTTCATCTTGTAAAGTTCCAATTTGCAGAATCAGAATGCTATAATTTGACATTGTTTAAATCACTGATTGAACCAATTTATTCACATGAACTCCTATCTCCTACTCCACACCCCAAAACTGCCATGCTGTCAATCTCTTTCACCTCTTGTCTTAAGTTCATCTGTAAAGCTAAAACTCTTGCAATATATTGACCTGTCCAGGCATATCTACCTTTCCTTCATTATCTATGCCTCTTTCAAATTGCTTTCTTCTTCTTCAAGCCATTGTTGTGCATCTGTAAGTTCATGGTCTCTTTTCCACTTTCTTTTTCCAAATCTCTGCATCTGCCCTACTCTGTTTCTTCTCAAGTTCACTTCTTTTTTACCGAGTTCATTTTTCTAGATGCTGCTCCTTATCTTTGCACTGCAAACCTTTCTCTTGACTACTCCAGTGTATTTACATTTTGAACATCCATCATAATTGATATGTTTTTACCTCCTTCATTTGGAAAACGTAAAGTTTGATGTTATTGTTTTACTGTTTGCTATTGATTTTGATTATGAACATCTTTCACATTTTCAGTATTTTTTTGCTTCCTTCAGTGTTTCTTTCTGTGATTTATTTCTTCAAATTTAAGGTCAATCCATTCTTTTTAATGCCTTTTCAGTCCGGGTTCTTGGTTCCGCTCTGCCTCAATCATTTTTGGTAGAATTCAGATCTGAGTTTAAAGCTTTTATTATCAAACAAAGCCAGTATAAATGCTACCACCTTTTCAAAATTACCCGAAATATCTTACTCCTAATTTGTTTTCACCACAGAAACATCTCCCTTAACTTAGGCAATGCCTACCCTCTGTCACTTCTTATACACTGTATATATTGTATGTCACGTAATACGGTAGACTCACACTTCCATTGTAACGTAAATGTTTACCACTCGCCCATTCTTCACCTGCATGTACTTCTCATTTTTAGTTTTTATTTTGTCACAAGAATATCACCTTTAACTTAGGTAATGCTCCCCCATACCCGTTTCATGTTGTATGTTGTATATATATATATATTGTAGATGGTTTAGTCTCGAGGCTTACTAGTCAATCATTCTTCAGTGTAGCATTTCATTGCTTGTGCTTTGTCACTGGTTATCACTGTTTACTCTGGTATCTAATATTCTTGTATATTTTACTTTGATGTCATTATGTTGCTGTTGCATACTTCTGTATGTGCTTGACTTTATATTTTATTTTGTTATTCATCTCTTTGGTGCCTCTGTACTACCAGCCTGGGCCTGAAATTGGTCCAATGAACTCAGTACCCTACACTGATAAACAAATTTAAAGAAAGACTCCAAGTTTAGGAAGATCCTGAAAGTAATTAGAACCAAGGAAGAATGATCCATGGAATCCCCACAATTGACTAAAATCCTACTTGAGGCCTCAAGGCTTTCTCCTTGGTGAAACCCACTCCAGTTGACAAGATTGTTTGACTGGTCGTAAAATCTTCATGGGAAAACCCTGAAATAGTGGCTGACATCACAAAGAAACCTCACTAGATCTTCCAGCCTCTTGCGAGATGGAAATGCTGTCTCAGACTCCACAAGTAGATTCTATAATTGCAGTAGCTACACTAAGGAAGGTTCTAGCTCCATAAAGCCAAGCCATCCATTTGCCCAGTAAGGAGATTTGGGTATTTGAGAAAGTAGGGAAATGAGTTTATACATCCTGCATGTTAATCTTGATGGTTGTAAACTATGTATCTCACAAACATAGATTCCATTGTGAGCTGTTGTGTGAGACTTACAGTGTCTGGATGGGTTTCCAGATGAGAAATTGAAGTGTAAGCTGCTGTCTCAGATGCTGACCCTTTACTTCATTGCAAACCTTGCCACATGGCTGGCTCACATAATTTTGCATATGGTTCATCTAGGGTGGCAAACACTACACTCAGTGTAAGACATCATGACTATCTCCACCTCACTAATTCTGACAGTGACACAAATGCCAAGTTTATCAGCAGCTTTGTTCAACTGTGAAAGCCAAACTTGCGAAACAGGAACATAAATGCAAAACTTTCACTGTTGTTGGAGTCAGGGTCATAGCTGCACAGTACTTGTTCTCCAGAATGCATTAAAGCCCATGTCAACTCCTGTTTCAGTGTGGCCAACAGTAGCATGCTACCAAAGGTTCATCGGTAAGACAGCTTCCAGAATGTCCATCAGCACAGAAGCAATGACAATTTGCAAAGCAGTCAGGGATAGCATGGTCACCAATTCAATAGGCATAAGTCTGCTTTCTGATATCTTGTCTGGCCAACCTTGCTCTGGAGACGGTGGTAATTTGTCTCTATACTTGCCCTTGTGGATAGGGGAAATCATATAATTGTACCTAAAGGATAAAAAAAAAACATTCTGTTCTCCACAATCTATTCCATTCCAAGACAACTCATGCCATCAAAAAAATCTGTAACAAGAAAAGACTTGCCCAACTTTTTACAAAAAAAAAAAAACGTTCCATGAGGTCCTTCTCAAATGAAGGGGCAAGGCTTTTACTTAAGATTCTTTATGTTACCAAAGAACACAATAGACCTCATGCCTATTTCAGTCTAAGCAGCCTATTTCATTTCATCCCAAGGGAATGCTTTTGTATGGTAAATGTGTAGTCAGTCCTTCCATACTTGCAAGAGATTGGATGTGCCATTTGGACCCACAAGACACATTCCTTTACATTAAAGTCACTCAGGAGACCGGAATGTTTCTGCTCTTTTAAATAAGAATTAATAATTGCCAGTTTTGAGCATTACCATTTGGCCTCACCAGGGCCCCTCATGATATTTAGTAAATGTATGTCTGTGGTTGCGGCAAGCCATAGATTGTAGATCTTAAGACAGACAGACTCAGCACAGTCAGGGAGAACTACTGAGTCTATTCCAAGACTTGGGAACTAGAATGGACACTGTGGATATCTCTTGAAGCCCATGCAGAAGATTACATTAATTGGGACCACTTTGGATACCCTTTCTTCTGATCAAGATTTTGTCAGTTGAGTACATTATTTTAGATCTTTAGGAGTTTAGCCATTCTGGATTATGTTTGCCTCTAAGCACTGGGGCTGAGGGCAGCTGCAGTATACTTGGTTCTCAATGCCAGCTACCATATGAAGGTTCTGCAGTGGACATTTATGATTCATTGCAGTCACTTGTAGATTCCATGTTTATTCCAATAATAATTTCTTAGAAGTGCAAGCAACATGCCAGCTGTTTTCTAAATGAAACCAGTCTCTGTCTCTCTCTCTCTCTGCAAGACTCTTTCATGCTTCCAAACCAACTCTGGTTTTCACAATGAATTCCTGTGCTGTAGGGTTAGGGGGAGAAGGTGCAAGGTATGTGATGACAGAGACCAGTCTGTACATAATTATTTTTTAGAAATGAGAGCAACCTTTGTCACTATGGTGGTATTTCAGTAAGAGTTTCCAAGAATGCAAGCATTGTATCAGCTGGTGGCTGAACAAGTTATGTCTTTGTCCGGGCAAACCCTTTTTAGCTTTCTATCTCATTATGGCTGCCATTATGAAGATCTCTGTGTAGGGTTGTGGGGGCATTTAGAAAGGGCAGACAGTCTAAGATGTGTGGTCATAGACAAGAGGCCAGTATGTACATCAGTGTTTTAGAAATGAGGTCATACTCTTCAGGCTGAAGGCTTTTCAGCACTCCCTTTTCCACAGTGCTGTTGCCATCCACTTCAGCAATATGGTAGCAATATCATATGTTACCAAGCAGGGAGACACCCACGTCAGTGCACTTTCTTGGGAGACTGTGGGGGTTTGAAAATAAGCTTTGTGTATGAATCACATTCTAGTTGCCAATGATAATCTGGGCAAAGCAACCATTTTGTCGATTAGCTCATTCAATACCTACTTAGCCACATAACTGGTGTCTGTGTTAGTGAGTGGCAATGAGGATGTTAAGTGGCTGGAGAAAATCCTTGCTGCAGTCTGTTTACATCCAACTAATTTAGATGCAAAAGTTTCTTTTCTGCTTATGCTGATTTCAGGAGGGTGTCCCTGAATGGCAGTCATTCAGAAATTACCCCTTAGACTTGTCTGTGTCTTTCTTCCTCATTTTCCTGATCCCAAAAGTTCTTATAAAAGGCCAAACTATGCAAATCTTAGGTCATATTGGTAGCTCCAGTTTAGTCCATACAGATAGTTATCTTACTACTGTCACTTCTAGGACTGTCACACATCAGAATTCTTCCAACACACCTTTATATAATATATGTATATAGAAATATATTAATATTTTATAAATAAATAAATATATATATATATATATATATATATATATATATATATATATATATATATTTATGTACAGATCTACTTTCAAGTATCGAAAGACCAAAATCCCAAACGTTATTTTTGCGAGACGAAAATAATGAAACTTAAAATCCCGAACCACAAACCTTTCCCCAGGGAAAGTAAACACTTGTCCAAAATTACACAGTTCACCCCAAACCATCTGAAACCCACCTAGGTGAGGGGCTATGCCACCCACACTCCCCTCCGCCTTAACTGTATATAGTAACTCCTGGAGTGCACTACAGTGGGGAAAAGAGCATATTTCCCCAAAATGGACAAGTGTTTACTTGTCCTGGGAAAAAGGCCATTGTTCAGGATTTGAACTTTCTTTTTTCATCTTGCGAAAATAACGTCCAAGATTATTATTCTTCTTTTTCATTCTGCTGCTCCAGTTAGGGGTCGCCACAGTGGATCAACTGTTACAATTTCTTCCTGTCCTCTGCATCTTGCTCTGTCACACCAACCACATGCATGTCCTCTCTCACCACATCCATAAACCATATCTTAGGCTTTCCTGTTACCTGGCAGCTTCATCCTTAGCATCTTTTCCCCAATATACTCTGCATCCCTCCTCAGCACATGTCCATACCAATGTAATCTTGCCTCTCTGGCTTTGTCTCCAAACCTTCCAGCCCAGGCTGACCCTCTAATATACTTATTCCTAATCCTGTCCATCTTCGTCACACCCAGTGCAAATCTTAACATCTTCAACTCTGCCACGTCAAGCTCTGACTCCTGCCTTTTTGTCAATGCCACTGTCTCCAAACCATATAACATAGCTGGTCTCACTACCCTCTTGTAGACCTTCCCTTTCACTCTTACTGGTACTCGTCTGTCACAAATCACTCCTGACACTCTTCTTCACCCACTCCATCCTGCCTGTAGTCTCTTCTTCACCTCTCTTCAACACTCACCATTACTCTGAACTGTTGATCCCAAGTATTTAAACTCATTCACCTTTGCCACCTCTACTCCCTGCATCCTCACCATTCCTCTATCCTCTATCCTCCCTCTCATTAACATACATATATTCTGTCTTAGTCCTGCTGACCTTCATTCCTCTTCTCTCTAGAACATATCTCCACCTCTCCAGGGTCTCCTCCACCTGTTCCCTACTCTCACTATAGATCACAATGTCATCTGCAAACATTATAATCCACAGGGACTCCTGTCTGATCTTGTCTGTCAACCTGTCCATCACCATTGCAAACAAGAAAGGGCTCAGAGCTGATCCTTGATGTAATCCCACTTCCACCTTCCACCGCAGACCTCACCGCTATCACACTACTCTCGTACACATCCTGTCCACTCTTACATACTCCTCTGACACTCCCGACTTCCTCATACAATACCACAACTCCTCTCTAAGCACCCTGTCATATGCTTTCTCGAAGTCCACAAAGACACATTGCAACTCCGTCTGACCTTCTCTGTACTTCTCCATCAGCACTTTCAGAGCAAAGATCGCATCTGTAGTGCTATTTCCTGGCATGAAACCATACTGCTGATCACTAATCATCACCTCCCTTCTTAACCTAGCTTCCACTACACTTTCCCATAACTTCATGCTGTGACTGATCAGTTTAATCCCTCTGTAGTTACTACAGCTCTGCACATTACCCATATTCCTAAAAATCAGTAACAAAACACTTTTTCTCCATTCCTCAGGCATCCTCTCACTTTCCAAGATTTCATTAAACAATCTAGTTAAAAACTCCACTGCAATTTCACCTAAACACATCCATGCTTCCACAGGTATGTCATCTGGACCAACAGCCTTTCCATTCTTCATCCTCTTCATAGCTGTCTTTACTTCCTCCTTGCTAATCCACTGCACTTCATGATTCACTATCCGCACATCATCAAACCTTCTCTCCCTCTCATTCTCTTCATTCATCAGCCCCTCAAAGTACTCTTTCCATCTGCTCAACACACTCGCCTTACTTGTGAGTATGTTTCCCTCATTATCCTTTATCACCCTTACCTGTTGCACATCTTTACTAGCTCGTTCCCTCTGTCTAGCCAATCGGTACAGGTCCTTTTCTCCCTCCTTAGTGTCTAGCCTTTCATACAACTCTTCATACACCTTATCCTTAGCCTTCGCCACCTCTCTCTTTGCCATGCACCTCATCTCCTTATACTCTTGTCTACTTTCTTCTTCTCTCTGACAATCCCTCTTCTTCTTAGCCAACCTCTTTCTCTGTATACTCTCCTGTACCTTCTCATTCCACCACCAGGTCTCCTTGTCCTCCTCCCTCTTTCCAGATGTCACACCAAGCATCTTTCTAGCCATCTCTCTTACTAGCTCTTCTGTAGTTACCCAGCTATTCAGTAACTCTTCACTGCCACCCAGTGCCTGTCTTACCTCTTCCCCGAACTCCATCTCACAATTACCCTTTTTCAGTTTTCACCATTTGATCCTTGGTGCTGCCCTCATACTCATCCTCCTCTTCTTGATCACCAGTGTCATCCTATGAACCACCAATGTGATAGTGTTCAATCTCGCCGTTTGTTCTTACACATGGGTTCGGAGCCGATCCTCGGCTCCATGCCGGCCTCTTGCAAGCTCTGCATCGAGAAGAAGCTCGAGACAATCTAATACCCACAATCCCCCTCTGCCTTTACCTCAGATCTAGTTTGCCGCTGCTGCATACGCATCGTTGGGAGCTAGCTCGAGAGTTTCTAAGCTAAGATATAACTTTATTTTGTTATATTTTATTAGGATTCTATTCTATTTGATGTTTTTCAGTGTTAACTGTATGATTGTGTTGTGGTTCCGTTAATTCATTGGTACCGTTAACTATAATTATCGGTTAAATATTTGTCGGGGCCTACACCCTTCATATTTTACCTAGTTAAGGAAAATTTTACCGGATTTGACAATTTTTCATCGGGTTTGACTAACTTTATCGGATTTGACTGTTTTTACTGGATTTGTCTTCTTCCCTGTAATGTCTGAGAAGGTAAAGTCTAGTTTCAAGCGTTGTCAGTGTGGCCAGAAAATGTCGGTCACTGACAACCATAGTTCCTGCGTCTACTGCCTTGGCCCTCTCCACTTACAAGAGGATTGCTCCATCTGTCACTCTTTTAGTGGGAGGGTCATGACAGATAGACGCAGGAAACTAATGGACAGAGGTCTATTGAAACCTGCTTTCCAAGAGGCTCTGGATGCTTCTGACCAGGCATCGAAGTCCTCTAAGGAGTCGAAGACGTCGGAGCCTAAGTCATCGGCTCCGAGCTCTTCTTCAAAGGTTAGATCACCGGTTCCACAGACTTCGGGGCCGAGTGTTCAACTGGTATCGGTTCCTGAGCCTCGAGTCTTGGAACCGGTGATGGAGCTCCCTCCTTCGACCTTATTGAGGTCGGCTCCGTCTTCAGTTCCTTCGACCCGTTCTTCCTCCAAACTTTCGGATGTCGATGTGGATCGCGTGGTGCAGAAGTTATTGGAGCATTCGGCCCTCTCCAAACTTATTTCGGTTTCCACCCAGTTGGTGTCGAAACTTGAAAGTCTTCCTGTATCTCCATCCATTCCTCCTCCGAGACCGATTCAGTCTTTGGAGCCGGAAGAGGCTGATCTACTGATTGTGGAGCCCTCGGGTCCAGAACCGTCCTTTTCTCGGTCTGTTCCCCTCACCTCGACTCCGTCGGACCTGGTACCGGAGTCTCGGAGCCGACGGTCTTTTCTTGGTTCCGGGGCCGAGAGTCGAACCGACGTGTCGGTTCCGACTCTCCCCCTCGGGGCCTCGGCGTGGATCGATTCGGCTCCGTCCTCGGGGTCGATGCCTTCGGTGCCTGTGTCGGGGATTCTTCCCATTTCTTCGGAACCGGGGGACTCTTCGATGCAGGACCCGGGAGCGTTCGACCTGATGAGGAAGGTGTTGTCTACTCAGACAACCACATCAGTGGAAGCAGTCTCTCCTCCCCATAAAGGGCCTTTGTCTTCATCTGCACCCACGGCCACATCCAAGCGTCGGGCACCAGTGTCTCAGCCACCCCTGGAGGGTGCCCCCTCTTCCTCCGAGGCTTCTTCGGATGCTCCCCACGAGGAAGTCCCTAGGAAGAGATTGTGTAAGAGGAGACACTTGGATTCTCCACAGGAATCCTTGACATCTGATACTGACTTAGATGAGTCAGAGAGGTCTCCTAAGTCACCTTCGGAAGATGTCTCTTTTTCGGACATATTGGAGATCCTGAAGCAGAGAGGTGACTGGCAGTCCCTTCCCCCTTCTGAGGATGAGTCAGTTCTGCTGAAGGCATTTGGTGCTCGCCCTTCCTCCTCCTGGGTCACTCCGCCTTGACGAACTAATGGAACTAATTGCTCGAAGGGCGTGGGAGGCTCCTGACACAGTGGAACCTGTTCCAAGGAAACCTAACAAATACATCACAGCACCTCAGGATAAGTCCTACCTTACAAAAGGAGTTCCAGTAGACGCTATGGTGGTGGCAGCAGCCACGAAAAAGGAGATGTCGGAGTCTTCTTCCTGTCCATCCTCCTAATAAAGACTCTAGGACGATGGATAGATACGGGAAGCGCATTTTTAGTTCAGCGGCTTTTTCCATGCGGTCCCTGAACTATTTGACCCATTTCACACGTCTACAGAGGGATCTAGTCAAAGAGTTGGGAGATACCCTCCAGGGTGCTACAGATGCAGCTGTCTCAGAGAAAGTGACAGCGCAACTTAATACCCTAACATCGATTGTTAACTCATCCATGAGGCTGATTTCCTACGCAGCCGAAGGTTCGAGTAGGGCAGCAGCTTCAGCGATTGCTCTTCGTAGACAATCCTGGATGCGCCTATGCTCCTTTGCGGAAGCCTTCAAGTCTTCCTTTACAAACGCCCCATTTGACGGTGCCACTCTCTTTGGCCCCAAGGTAAAGGAGACCCTTACCCGGTGTGAACAAGAGGGAAAGACTCTGTCTGCTGTCGGGGTCCGTTTTTCCACCCCAACCAGACCGTACCCCAAAGGGCAACGCGGTGGAAAAATGTGGTTTCGAAAACCCCAAGGATCTTTCTCAGGCACACAGGGTGATGCCCCCTCTAGAGGCAGAGGAGGGGGCAGAGGTGGAAGATGCCGCCCTGGCGGCAGAGGGGGTCCGCAACATCAAGGTGACAGGGAAACACTCCCTGGTAAACCTTTCCAGCACTCCTGAGAGGAGGCCCGACTGTCCTGCTCTGGAGGCAGTCGGGGGTCGCTTAGCTTTATACCCTCAGGCCTGGCAAAATATAACTACAGACAAGTGGGTAAAAAGCGTGGTTACCAGAGGTTACAACATACCCTTTCTATCTCAGCCCATCCCAAAGAAAAGACTCCCAGATGTACCACCCCATCTGCGAGAGCCAGCAGCTATAGAAATTTCAAAGCTGCTAGAAAAAAGAGTCATCCAAACAGTCCCAGCGGACCAGCAAGGATTCGGGACTTACTCAAGGTTCTTTTTAGTTCCAAAGAAAACAGGGGACTGGAGGCCCATTCTAGACCTAAGCTACCTCAATACTTTCGTCAGGAAAGAAAAGTTCCGAATGGTCACGCTTCAATCGATCCTTCCATTCTTACAGAAGGACGAGTGGATGTGCTCAATAGATCTAGAGGATGCATACTACCACATCAAAATGGCCAGGGCATCCAGAGATCATTTGCGCTTCCGGCTTGGAGCCAGTCACTTTCAATTTCGAGCCCTGCCCTTTGGTCTGACCTCAGCCCCCAGGGTCTTCACCAAATGCATGGCAGTGGTAGCGTCTCACTTGAGACGCCAGGGATTCCAGGTGTTTCCGTATCTGGACGACTGGCTCCTTTCGGCCACCACCCGGCGTCAACTACTGCAGGCCAGAGACTTTGTTCTTCAACTGTGTGTTCACCTAGGGATCTCCGTAAACTTCGGAAAGTCCTTACTTCAGCCATCACAAAATATCTTGTTCATAGGAGCAGAATTAAACACACGTCAATTGATTCTGAGGCTTCCCCCAGAAAGGATATTATCACTTCAGACTCATATACGTCTTCTACTCTTGTCGAGGAAATCTCCTGCAAAACTAGTACTGAAGGTGTTGGGCCTCATGTCAGCCTCCCTTATTGCAATTCCCCTGGGAAGGCTGCACATGAGAGTCCTACAATGGCTACTGTTTGCACAATGGTCGTTTCAACAACTACCTCTAACACACGAGATTCTTATAACAAAGACTTGCAAAACAGATCTAAACTGGTGGCTTCAAACGTGCAACCTTTCCAAGGGGAGGCCGTTTGTGCTACCCAAGCCCACAGTTACGGTGACCACGGACGCTTCCCTGATAGGGTGGGGGGGGCATCTTTCAGGGACAGACAGTCCAAGGCGAATGGACCAATTTGGAGTACAATCTGCACATCAATGTTCTAGAGTTGAGGGCAGTGTTTCTAGCGTTGCAACACTTTGCTCCCCTTCTTCCTCTAGGGACTATTGCAGTTCAGACGGACAACATGTCTGTAGTCTGGTACATAAACAAGCAAGGGGGAACCAAGTCCTATCAACTATGCAGAGAGGCCATGAGAATTTGGCAGTGGGCGGAGTCCACGGGTCGCTTTCTAATAGCAACGCACATCCCGGGGTCATCCAACGTCATAGCCGACAGGCTGAGCAGAGCAATTCTGTTACCGCACGAGTGGTCCCTAAAACAGTCAGTGGCGAAAAGGATTTTTTAGACGTGGGGCCAGCCTTCCTGCGACCTGTTTGCGCCTCCAATGAATGCCAAATGCAGGAGCTGCCTTGCCCTATTACCCCCTCCAGGGGAAGTCCCCAGGGACGCACTGGTTTACGATTGGCCCCGGGACTCCTGTACGCATTTCCTCCATTTCCTCTGATATCAAAGTTTCTCCAGAAAGCCAGGAACCTACACAGGACGATAATCCTCATTGCTCCATTCTGGCCTCGTCAAATTTGGTTTCCCTTCCTGAAGACACACTGCATTCGGGGACCCTGGATTCTGGACCCAGAGCCAGATCTATTGACTCACTCGTCAGGGGTTCCCCATCCCACGCTCCGGTCACTCCATCTAGCAGCTTGGCTGCTCCAATTCCCAACTTAGCCAGGTCTGATCTTTTGTCACCAGCAGTCCAGGATATATTGGTGGCTTCGCATAAAGCTTCCACCACTAAAACATATACTAGCAAATGGAAGCGATTTGTATTCTGGGCGAATACACACCATGTGGATCCTTTTATAGCTCCTTTGAATAAGATATTAGAGTTCTTAACGGACTTATTTCATCAGGGTGCTTCTCCTGCTACTCTAAGAGTTCAATTGGCTGCCATTTCAATTTCCATGTGGAAGAATGTGGAGCTCCTGTTATGGCTCACAGACTTTGTAAAGCCTTTTTAAAAGGAGTTTTTCATATTAGACCACCGGTCAAATCTCCGACGTCACCTTGGAGTCTAAATTTATTGTTATCTAAATTAATGTTGCACCCTTTTGAACCCGCCTCTTCTTGCCCATTAAAATTTTTGTCCTGGAAAACTCTCTTTCTGGTAGCCATTACTTCCGCTAGGCGAGTATCTGAACTTCAGGCTCTCTCCATCAAGCACCCTTATTTGATCTTTCACTCTGACAGAGTTTCTCTTGAACCAATTCATCCTTCCTCCCTAAAGTGTGTTCTATTAACAATATTAATCAGTCCATTGAATTACCCACTTTCTTCAAAACCACTCCAACAAAATGGAGTATATGTTACACAAATTGGATGTTCACAGACAGCTAAGATTTTATTTGGATAGAACAAAAGATCACAGGAAAACAGATCAACTCTTTGTGGCTTTTGCTGATAGCAGGAAAGGACTTGCAGTTACCAAAAGAACTCTTTCTAAATGGTTAACGGATTGTATAATCTATGTCTACGATTCTTCAGATCAACCCCTTTTACACAAACCCAAAGGACATTCCACAAGGTCAGTGTCTACGTCTTTGGCTCATGCAGCTCGCCTACCACTGGACGCTATTTGTGCGGCTGCTACTTGGTCTAAGCCACATACATTTATTTCTCATTATAAAGTAGACAAGGTTTCTAGGGACAGGGCAACCTTTGGTTCCACTGTGCTCAAGAACGTCCTCCCGTGAGTTCCTCAGGATTAAGGAGCTAGGGACGCTACCCATGTGTAAGAACAAACGGCGAGATTGAACACTATCGCATATAGAAGTTATGTCCTTACCATAACGTTCCATGTGGAGTGTTCATCTCGCCTTTGTTCTTACAGTCCCACCCTCCCACCCTTAGGAAGAACGTTCTTTGATGCCTGGCCAGGAGCATTCTGCTACTGTTACGATATTGTGTACATAGTTGGCATATATATATATATATATATATGTGTCTGTTTAGATATATATATAGTTATCTGTAGATTCTTTCTGTACATATGTGTATAAGCATGAATGTGCTATTCTGTAGATTGGTTTGCTTGCAAACTAGATCTGAGGTAAAGGCAGAGGGGGATTGTGGGTATTAGATTGTCTCGAGCTTCTTCTCGATGCAGAGCTTGCAAGAGGCCGTCACGGAGCCGAGGATCGGCTCCGAACCCATGTGTAAGAACAAAGGCGAGATGAACACTCCACATGGAACGTTATGGTAAGGGCATAACTTCTATTTCTATGCTGCCTAACTACACTTTCCCTTGCCCCCACTTTACAGTCTCCAATCTCCTTCAGACTGGCCCTACTACATAAGATATAATCCACCTGTGTGCATCTTCCTCCACTCTTGTATGTCACTCTATGCTCCTCCCTCTTGTTGAAATACGTGTTCATCACAGCCATGTCCATCCTTTTTGCAAAATCCACTACCATCTGACCTTCTGCATTCCTTTGCTTAACACCATACGTATTCATCACTTCCTCATCCCCTCTGTTCCCTTCACCAACATGCCCATTGAAATCTGCTCCAATCACCAGTCTCTCACCCTTAGGTACAGTCATCACCACTTCATCCAACTCACTCCAAAATTTTTCTTTCTCATCCATCGCACACCCAGCTTGTGGAGCACATGCACTAATAACATTCATCATTGCACCATCAATTTCCAGCTTCATAAACATCACTCCATCCGACACTCTCTTCACCTCCAAAACACTCTCAGCATACTGTTCCTTCAGGATAACCCCTACGCCATTTCTCCTCCCATCCACACCATGATAAAACAATTTGAACCCACCTCCAATACACCTAGCCTTGCTTCCCTTCCATCTGGTCTCTTGCACACACAATATACCAACCTTCCTTCGGTCCATCATATCAGCTAGCTCTCTCCGTATACCAGTCATACTGCCAACATTCAAAGTTCCGACCCTCACTATCACAGTCCTAGCTTTTACTTGCATTTGGGCATGCCTTCCCCCTCTTCTCCTCCTTCAGCCAACAGTAGCCCAATTTCCGCCAACACCCTGTTGTTCAACAGTACTGGTGTCGGTCATTGTTAACCCGGGCCTCGACCGATCCGGTATGTATATCTGTACTGTTGTCCGCATGTATGATTTGTCAAAATTTTGTGCCGAATGCCCTTCCTGACGCAATCCTCCCCATTTATCCGGACCTGGGACCAGCAGAAAGAAATGCACTGGCTTGTTCATTCCCAGTGGCTGGGTTCTGGTCTTTCGATATTTGAAAGGGAATCCACATATACATATTTGTGTATGTATATGTGTGTGTGTGTGTGTGTGTGTGTAGATATATATATATATATATATATATATATATATATATATATATATATATATATATATATATATATATATAAAATATGTGTGTGTGTGTTTGTGTGTGTGTGTATATATATATATATATATATATATATATATATAAAATATATATATTTATACATACATATATATATATATATATATATATATATATATATTTATTTCTAATTATAGATATACTTGTTTGTATGTGTGTATGTATGTGTGTGTGTGTGTGTGTGTATATGTATACATATATATCTATATATATATATATATATATATATATATATATATATATATATATATATATATATATGTATCTATATATATGGGTCTACTTTTTAATTTTGAAAGACCAAAATCTAGACTTTTAAAATACCTATCCCAGAAAGTCAAGATTTTAGAATATCGAAATTAAAAAGTGAACAAAAAAAAAATAAAAAAAACAAACAGCTAAAATAATGTTTTTGCAGGGGGTCAGGCCCCCCTGCACCCCCACCCCCCTACTTAAATATACCAACTCCGAGACTGCGCTACAATGAAGAGAACATTACTGCTCTTGTTCCGCTTACCATTCTCGTCACTGTAGCGCAATCTCGGAGTTGGTGTACTAAAGTAGGGGGTATGGGGGTGCAGGGGGGCTTGCCCCCCTGCAAAAACATTATTTTAGTTCTTTTTCTTTGGTTCACTTTTCACTTTTGAGATTCCAAAATTATCTCAAAACTCAAGATTTTGGTCTTTTGAAATTAAAAAGTGGACCCACACACACACACACACACATATATATATATATATATATATATATATATATATATATATATATATATATATATATATAAATAATCCACAAACATACTGTTTGGCAGCAAAGATATGCACTTTGATAAAATGTATAAAAAAAAAAAAAAGACAAGGATAAGTGCTTTCCGGTTAAACCTTTCTTCAGATCTGCCATTAGAAGGTAAAATGAAGCATTTATAGTTGAATCTAACAAATCAAAGTTGCTCCTTTCAGACATTCCCTTTTAGTTATCCAGTCAGTGTCTCCCACATGATTCTACACCTCTTCAATGTGGATAGGTTCACACTCAAATCAAATATCTAATAAAATTGTGATTCTGTTATCCAGCTGATTGCATAATGTTATAGCATACTTAAAAAATCAAATAGCTTCTTTCAGACGCCGCCTTTTAGTTGACCAATCAGTGTCTTCCTGTTGAATCTACACCTCTTCAATGCGGATATGTCCTCACTAAAGTCAGATATCCAATAAAATTGTAGTTATGTTATCAAACTAATCACACAGTGTTGCAGCAGAATTTACTTTCATTAGACATAAGGTCATGAGTGGAAATAACCTCCCTGGTTAAATCCGACCACAAACTAATCACCTTGGAACCCCCCTACAAAGGTAACCACCATGAAAAACTTCTCCAAAGCTAACCCTGGTCTCCTAAAAACAGAGGTGGCTAACCTCATGGCACCCATGCAAATGAAAATAGTTGCATGACCTCAGAATCATACACCAATGCACTGTATGACTATTTACACAAATGCATAGATCTCACCATACCCAATAGAACCAAGGCACTTTCCTAAAAAAAAGGAAGCCAATCTGGTGGTCCCCTGCCATAAACAAACTCTACAACAGAAGGAGGAAACTCATGCAGAATAAGGTGAAGTCCCAAGACTGGAAAACTCACTTATCAGCCTCAACAAAAGGTTGAGATCCCTCATCAAATCCTCTAAAGCTAGCTATGAAAACAGAATTGCAGCAGGTAGTAAAGACAACCTCAAGGCCTTCTATAGTTATGTAAAGAATCTCCACGGCAATACCCAGATTTGCTCTGAGCTACTGCACAATGGTACCTCCTATACCGAGCCAGCAGATATTGCCAATGTACTGGCTGACAGATTCACTGCCAACTTTACCCCCCCCCCCAAAAGGACCAATCACAATACCAGTAGATTGCCAGGCACCCAGTTTTACTGCTGCACTGGTTAAAACAGCACTGCCCAAGGCCAAGAATACAGCTTCTATGGGACCTGATAATATCCTTGGCTATATTCTACATGAACTCCAGAGTGAACTGGCATCTCACCTGTGAGCCCTGTTCAATCACAACCTCACCTCAGGCTTTGTCCCTACCGAATGGCGCACTGCTATTGTCATCCCTCTCTACAAGGGAGAATCGACTATACATCCCGGGAACTATTACCCCATTAGCCTGACGAGTCTGATATGCAAAGCTATGGAACGCATCATCATGGACCTAATAAACAAGGATATAGGGAATGCCCAAACTCTGGATCCTATACAGTTTGGTTTTGTGAAGGGTAGATCATGCCTGTTCAACTTCTTTGAGTCAGTCAACAGAGCTGTGGATGAAGGCAAGGTGGTTCATACAGTCTACCTTGATCTGGCCAAGGCCTTTGATACCATTCCCCACTCAGGAATTATAGAAAAACTCACTAAACTAGACATCAACCCCTATATCACTAGGTGGGTTGCAAACTGGCTCACAGAACCCACAGTGTGAAAGTAGCTGACTCCAAGTCAGACTGTCAACCAGTTACGAGTGGAGTCCCACAGGGTTCGGTACTGGGTCCTCAGCTGTTTGGTATCTACGTCTCTAAAGTCCAGGCCAACACGAAGGGACTCTGGCTGACAAAGTTCATAGACGATTGCAAGTTGGGAGCTATTATTAATTCCCCAAGTGATGTTGACATCCTACAGAAAGGCCTCAGTGAGACCAACGACTGGTGTCAGAACCATGGCCTTAAGCTCAGTGCCAAAAACCCAGTTCCCTTGAATTACCACATCAGTGGTAGTCTACTGAACACCGAAGGTGTTATAAGAGCTTTGGGAACACAGGTTGACAGCAACCTTTCTTTTGACCACCACATTGCCACTGTGGTCAGAAAGGCCTTTTATGTGGCACATCTCATTACTAAGGGTTTTGCATCCAGGAAGAAAGAGATCATTGTCTTCCTCTACTCTTCCCTCATTAGGCCAGTCATCGAGTACAATGCCCCATTTGGCATGTACCTCACTAGACACCTGCAACAACTGGAGAGGCCGCAAAATTACCTCACAAAGAGGATCCTAGGCCTTAAACACTTGTCCTATATGGACAGACTCAAACAAACTCCAACTATTCTCTTTCTCATATCGCCTACTTAGAGGCACTCTTTGCTTGACTTACAAAGCCATGTCTGACCCAGCTGTGTTAGAAATGCTACATTTAAAGAAATCCCAATCCCCCACACCACATGCTCCAGAGACCTTAACCTCATTACCACAATCAGCAGAACATGCTGGAGGGACGGGTTCATAACCCAGAGACTGCCCATGCTATGGAATATACTTCCCATACATGTCAAGCACAGCACCTCATTGGCCCTCTTCAAGATAAATCTTGATGAGTAGATGGGAAATAGAAAATTCACCCTGGGGATCACTCCAGTGGCTCTACTCGACAGAGGCACTAGGAACTAAGGTTGGGTGGCATGATGCCAGGGTAATACTATGGGCTAGGCTTGTAAAGACTCCAGGGCCATTAGCCTAGTACACACCTTTGAACCTATAATAGATGTAAGTAATAGAAATAAGTAGCCCAAACTTTTTAAAATGTTCGCAATATATATTCAGTTCTTCTTTCAAAGTATCTTTAATCCTGAATGGGTTATGAAGATCTAAAGAGTGTGTATATTCATAAAGCAAATTAAGTATACTTCTAGTAAATTCTGCTACAACACTGTGTGATTAGTTGGATAACAGAACTACAATTTTATTAGATATCTGGCTTTAGTGTGTATCTATCTGCATTGAAGAGGTATAGCTTCATCTGGAAGACACTGATTGGTCAACTAGAAGGCAGTGTCTGAAAGGAGCAACTTTGATTTGGTAGTTTCAACTATAAATGCTTCATTTAACCTTCTAATGGCAGATCTGAAGAAGGGTTTAACTTGAAAGTGCTTATCCTGCCATTTTAAGTTTTTATTTTTCACTTTTTATTAAAGAAGAGTGTTTTGGTAGTGAGCCTAGTGATTGCTTTGGTTTTCTCTTTTTGTTACACACACACACACACACACACACACACACACACACACACACACACACACACACACACACACACACACACACACACAGTAGACCAAGTCCTAGAGCTGGTAGCAGTGCTTTAATTCTAATCAGAAGGAATATCACAATTACCATTGTGGATTGCATTAATTCTCCTACTACAGATGACAAGAGTCCCAGCTGGGTGCTGTCACATATCAAATTAGATGGGCTTATTTACATGTGGATTGCAGCAGTTTACATCCTCTGTCTGTTTCTGTTTGTTTCACATAATCCTTAACAAAATGTGATCCCAAAAGATGTGCATAACAATTGTTTGTTTGTGTCTTTCGGCTTTTCCCGGTTAGGGGTCGCCACAGCGGAACTCCGGTCCGCTAATGATTGGCAGTTGATTTTTACGTACCGGCTTGCCAGGCTTGATGCACAACCTTCAACGAAGGTACGCCCATTCACGCATGTCTCCACGCAGAAGACGCTCTAGCTGAGAATCGAACCGGACAGCGTCTTACTGTGAGGCGACAACGCTACTGCAGCACCACCACCGCGGGTTCAGTGTCAGTGCTACTAAGAAAGATTCTGATCCTGTGAACAAGATATTAATCAATTTAGGCTGACCAAAATAATACAGGCTCCTATTTAAAAAGATGCAAGAGTCATCTCTGACTTCACACTTAACCTAATGTAAACCAACGTAAAAAAATAAGTGCCTTCACCTGAAATACTCCCCAGTGCTGTGAGAGACTACTTGTCCATTAAATCCATTTGGTCTTTCAGAACATATAAAAAACTAAAATTATTGAAGGAAAATCTTTTCCTAGTAATTTGTTACCAAAACTCAACACCCTCGTCAATGCTATAGATTGGTACCCCCTGTATGGTATGACTGACCCCACCACTGCTTTTAACCTTTTCAAGTCATAACCAACCACAGTTCAAGATACACTGTACCCCTTACAGAAGCAAAGTTTAGATTACAGAGTTACCCATGGCGTACAGTGAATTAAAAAAAAAATTAAATCTAGATATTCTGCCTGGAGGAACTGGAAAAGGAACCCTCATAATATCAAACTATGCAAAACTTTTCTGAGTCTAAGGTAAGAAATAATAATTAAAAACAGTAATGTGAAAGCCCTCTTCCTTAGTCAGAAACAATATGCATAATTTTTTAAATCCACGTAGTTTTGGACTGAAATAAAATCTTTAACAAAGACATTAAATAACTTTTCAACTAGCAAAAATGAACCAGTAACATTCCACCACTCCACCTTTGCTAATGAATATGCCTCCTTTTTGCATTTCATTATAACTGATATAACCAAAGCCTTTCTAAGTGTTCTCCCCTGCCACTGAAGAACAAAAGCTTTCATCTCCTGATTTATAACTGCAAGTCTCTTATGCAACCTTTAACTCTTCCAGGATTTTTTTTGTTGTAATTTAACGCATGTACTGAATTATCACTTAAGACATAGGCAAATATATGTATACATTTATATAAAGGAAAACAAGCCATATTAACATGTTCCTCCTCCAAAACCATATTCTGCATGTATTTTCCCACAAATTTTACTTTTTATTTCCTGTGTGATTTGCTCCTTCCTTTTTTAAAGTTCCTACTTCCAGCTCCCTTATCTCTGGATTTCCATTTTCTAGTAATTGATTTTTTGTCAGCCACTAGAATTTAACTTAGCAAGTCGTTACTACATCTAGCCAGTTCATATTAGACTTTGTATCCCAGCTAAAAAAAATAATTTCCTTAGTTGTACCCATGTGCTCACCCATTATTTCTAACAGAGTACTTTGTAGGGAATGCTTGAAGTCTGCCAACTCACTGCACTCCCAAAACATATCTTCACAATTATCACTTTCTTCCCCATCACACTTTTAACATTTGACGTTTACCTGAGGAAAAATTCTCTGGAGAATGCTTAGGGTATACAAATTCCTTTACAAACACTTCCAAGCAAAACTCCTGTGTCTTCTGCACATTCATGCATATTTGGGTGCCATACTTATGTCCTGTCTTTGTTTTTATGTGATTTGTTTATCCAGTCTCTCTTCCTAATCTTTTATAACCTCCTCTGATAGAGCCCATACTAATTATACCTTTTTTAACAGTAACGTCTATTGTAGATTCAACTAAAACCCTTACCATTGCAGGTCTTTCATTTGGAATTCCCATATCCCTTTCACTTTACATATGCTCTGATATAAATATATATCCCTGATGGGGAGGCAGTTGCTAGCCTGCATTCAAAATGTCTTCTTGCCCTATTCCCATACTGTTACATTTCCCTTTCTAGTTATTTGTTCCATGTAACTTGGTTCCTTTGCCAGTTTGCGCCAATAAATTCCAGCCCCATCTCGCCTATTTTCTGTACCCTTAAATGTAGTTGTTCCTATCGGCAAAAATCTCCATTCCCCATTTTCGTGTTAGTTTAGTTCTTAGAATACATTCTGCTACTTTTTGACTATAATATTCTATGTGACTATTGTTATTCTTATTAAGGATCTGTATCCAAAATTCTTCTCTCTCCTTATTTCTTGAAATTTCTCCATTTCATCATCATCCCTTTCCACTTTGAATTATAGCTTTCTGCTTGTATTATGTATATGAGCCTTAACTTTGTAGCTGTAAAACATCCCTTCAAATCAAGTAATCCTAAACCTCCTTATTCTGGTGGAAGGATCAGCTTATCTCACTTGACGCCTGACCTCTTCCCCTCCCATGTAAATTCCTTCAGTTCTTTATTAATTATTTTACACAACTTTTATTCTGGTTGATAAAATATGCCTGACCTGTATATAAAACTAAAGGGACTAAAAACATTTTCACTGCTTGTATCTTACTATCCATATCCATAAATAAGAGCTTCCAGTTTTGCAATTTTTTGTATTATCTTTTGTTTAGTCTCTTCCCACATATCCTTAGCTACCATAACAGAATCCTTTTTAATCCATACTCCCAAATACTCCATTTTATTGTGTTCCCATAAATATGGGCAATGCTGGACCAGTTTATGTGTGGGTACATAGTTTACAGCTATAACCTTTGATGTCCTTCCATATATCACTGATGCAGTACTCCTTACTAAAGGGATTCCCTGCCAAGGGTAGCCCAACATGTGGCCAATATACCAAAGTCTTAGGAGTTTATAGACATCATACATCATGCATATGCTTCCCACTGAAGGTGTAGGGCATAAAGGTGATGTACAGATGTACATACCTCATAGCTTCTTTGCCGCCAGTCCGAAAGCTATCATTGATCATCAGTGTGACACCTCCTAATTCTGTGCTGGTTATCAAGGAACGTTTCAAATAATGATCCCTTTCAGGTTTCTTCTTATCTTTTCTTCCTTTTTGTTTAGGTTTGTGAGTTTCCATGTCACTTAGAAAGGGAAAATGTCAGTGTAGGAGGCAGAGTCCTCATAAGGATCGTCTTGAGCAGTGTCTCTTCTGTTTTGGTGTATCTCACAACCGTATAAAGTGTTCTATCTACCAAGCATTTCTCCCCAAGACCCTACATAGTCGTCTGTCCTCCTTGTTTGTTTTCCTGGAGAACCAACATCTTAAATTGTTGGAGCAGGGTGCTGTGGTAGAATCATTCCATCCTGAAAGTCAGCTGCCTGCCAAGAATGTCAGGTCTGATTCAGCTGCTGTCCCGCCTACCCTGGATGTCTCTTTTGAGGCTGGTGAAAGCCCAGAGGATAGCCTGGTTGTTCCATTGGATACCTTTGCCAGAACAGTATCGGAGGATGACATGTATCCGACTTCTTATATATTTTTGGAGACACTGTAGACGTCTGCTCAAGATGTTGAGGGGGGAACCTTGGCTGCTTATTTTGGAGGGACTTGGGGAGATTCTGTAAATACTTGTTTGGGAGGAGATTCTTATTGTGTTAGTTAAATGTAGGTAAAGGTCTGCACCTCCTAAGGTGTTTCAGGCAGATATCCCTCAAAAGAAAAAAACATAAAACCAAGCATATTTCTCCTGGTCCTAAAGATACCTAGTGTGAGTGACAGGATTTTACCCAGGGGTAATTTAATGCATTGATGGCCTTGAAGCCTCCCCAGGGAGTTTCTGTATCTGGTCTTCTACACCACTCTAGAGCAGGACTCCTCTGAAGAGGAAGTGGATTCTGGTGAAGAGTCTTTGACATATTCCTCTCAGATCCCTTCTCCCTTGGACTATTGTTCTGAGGAGGAAGACTCTGTTAGCCTAGACTTTCCCTTTAAAGAACTCTCCTTTGGGGATGTTATTGCTTGTATGATGAAATTCTTTAAATGGGACTGTTGTCAAGTTTCTGACATTCACAAGAGGTGTTATGCGCTCCTCCAGATGGAGTCCCCCTAAGCCTCCTGCTGTCCATCCTGTTGTGGCTGCCCTTTTAGATACCTTTTCACTATGGCCCTGGATTGTCAGCCTTTTGTCCCTAAGAAATCTTACAGATTATACAAGGTGCTGCATGAGTGTAAGTTTCTCTACAAATGTCCTTCTACTGACCCTTCTGTAGTGTCTGTCTCTTCTCACAAACCCTCTAAGCTTTTGTCTTCTACTGAACTACTTCCTTCAGACAAGGATCATAGGGCTATGGAACTGCAGGGCAAGAAGGTATATACTGCTGCCATCTTGACCTTTCAGGCTTCATGTACATGACCCATGTGGCCAGATGTGTTTTAGCCCTTCTTTCTAAGGCTTTCAAGTCTATCTCAGACCTCCTTGATTTTGAAGGGGAGGTCTTGGCCCTCTCTTTACTGGGCTGTACGTCTCTAGTAGCTCGCCAGTCAATTAACTATAGTTATGATGCAGCTGAAGCCTCCTTTAGAGCTGCTGCTTTTGGTTCTGTTTTGAGTCGTTACTCTTGGCTTCATCTCCAGCCTTTGTGTGATGATATTAAAGCTAAACTGTTGGATGCTGCTCTTCATAATAAGAACCATTTTGGTTCTGTGGCTCTTGAGCTTTTTAAGTCTCTGCAGGGTCAAAGTAAGGTCTTGTACGAATTGAAACATATTTTTGTTTCTTCTTTTCCTAAGTTCCAGAGGAATTATCCCACTAAATCTGCTTTTGTTTGCAGACAGCCTCACCCTCCTTCCAGAGGTAAGAAGGGTTCTAGGCAGGTTCTTCCTGCTAACCTGCTAAGTGTACTGAGACTCCTACTTCTTAGAAACCTAACTTTCAAGGCAAACAATGTTCTATCTGACTGTTTGCTTCCTCCTTTCCTGAGTCCCTTATCTCTTAATCTTTCCCTTTCCCTTCCCAATTAGTTAAGGATTACTCAAAAATTTTGGGTTCTGTCCATTATTCATCAGGGACACATCATGGTATGAAAATCCCTTCCTGCTTTTTTGGGCATCTCTCAGCCACCTTAGAAACAGCTTCCTTTCTTACCAGACCTACTTTAGGGCCTTCTGTCTAAAGGCACCATTCAAGCTGTGCTCCTTTCGCAGGAGGGGAAGGGGTTTTATTCCAGAATGTTTCTGTTTCCCAGGAAGGAAGGCACCTGTAGACCCATTCTGGACCTCTTTCAACACAACACCTTTCTGAAAACCCCTTCCTTTCAGATGTTATCCCATCAGGCCCTATTTCCTCTTCTTCTTTCCCAGGCTTTCTTGGTCTCCCTGGATCTCAAGGATGTGTATCTTCACATCCCATTTTTATCCCCTTTTCAGCAAGCTTTTGCATTTCTGTGTTTTTTCCTTGCATTTTCATTTATCTGCTTTGCCCTTTGGTCTTTCTACTTCCTCAAGGTTTTCACCAGGTGCCTTGCTGCTGTGATTGCCTTTTGCAGGATGAGAGGGGTTCAAATCTTTCCTTATCTGGACGTCCTACTCATTCAGGCTTCCTTCCCCGAGAACTTGCTTCAACACCTCCTCTATACTGTTTGTCTCTTGCAAAGCCTGGAGTTTACAGTAAACTTCCAGAAATCGGTCCTGATTCCTTCTCAGGATCGTGTGTCTTTGTTGCAGGCTCCATCAGTATCCTGGCTTACCTGCCTCCTTCCAAGGCTGTTTCTCTTCTCCCTTTTTTCAGTCCTTTCTTTCTTGGGTTTCAGTTACAACCAGGGAGTTTCTAAAGGCACTCGGGTTCACGGCTTCCACCATTACTATGCTACTTCTGGCCAGGCTCCATACTACAGTAGTTCCTAAAGCCAGTGTGGCTCCAACACAGTCATTCTGTAGATTTTCTAGTCTCTCTTCTTCCATGCCTCAGGCATGAGCTTCAGTGATAGATTCATCAGTTGTCTGTCAACCCAGGACTTCTTTTCAGCCCCCAGCCCCTTCTCAGGAACTTTTTTCAGATGCTTCAGACACAGGTTGGGGAGCATCTTTCAGTCCCCTCATCAGATGTCAGACTGCATCAACATTAAAGGAGATGCGAGGTCTTCTTTTCACCCTTTAGATCTTTCATTCCATATTTCTTTCAGGGCCTCTCAAAATCTGTACAGAGAATACCATAGTGATGTGGTACATCAGCAAGCAAAGGGGGATCATGGTCCTACCTTCTTTGCAGGCTAGCTCATCAAGTTTGCAATCTCACTGTCCAGTATCAGGTGACTCTTCAGGCTGTATACATTCCTTCAGAGCACAGTATGGTGGCAATTTTTTTTGAGCAGGTCCAAAACACAGGCTCATAAATGAATGCTTTACAGAGATGTGTTTCTGGACATTGTCCATCAGTGGGGTACTCCTTAGTTAGATCTTTTTGCCTCCACTTTGAACAGACAACTTCCTATTTTTTGCACCAGAGTCCCAAGTCGGCTGGCTTGGAAGGTGGACAACCTGCTCTTTTACTCAGAAGGGATGTTTCCATATTCCTTCCCTCCCCTTCCTCTGATTCCAAGGGTCCTGCTCAAGATAGAAAAGGACTCTGACAAAATCTTGTTGATGACTCCCATTTGGCCCAGACAGCACCGATTACCTCTTCTTCTGCACTTAGCCAAGGGCAATCACCACAGGTCACCTCAAAGGGTGGACCTACTCACACAAGACATGGGGTCTCTCATCCATCTTCACTTGTCCACTCTTCAACTGACATTGTGGTTGATATGGTTTTGATCCATTTTAGGCACCTTTTTTCAGAGGACATGCTTAGGGCTCTGCAGGAGGCCAAGAAACCCATCACCAAGAAATCCTATATGCCCAAATGGAAGAGATGTTCTGTTTGGTGCCGCTTTCTGTGGATATCCCTCTCGTTCTCTCTTGTTTGTGAGAAATTTTTCATGTTGGTTAGCATTTTCTTCTCTTAAAACTTACCTTTCAGCTGTTTCTGTTTGTCTGCCATTAACTCCTCCTCTGGCCTCTAGGTTTGAGGTCAACCATTTCTTAAATATGGCCTTCTTATCAGACCTCCCATGAACCCTATTCTGCCTTCCAGGGACTTTAATTTTGTTCTTGAAAAATTGACTCAGGGTTCTTTTGAGGCTGCACCTTCAGCTTCCTTACAGCATTGTACATGGAAGACTGTTCTTCTTTTGGCCCTTACTTCAGCTAAGAGAGTGTCTGACCTCCAGGCTCTTATCTACCTCCTTTTTTAGTTTTTCTTAAGGACAGGATGTCTGTTCGTACTAATCACTCTTTTATGCCCAAAGTGGTTAAAGAATTGTCTATTAATTAATCTATTAATTTGCCCTCCTTTTTTCCTTCTCTGCAATCTGCTATTCAGAAGGTTCTTCACACCTGGGTTTTGCATAGACAGCTCATATATTATTTAGATAAGACTAAGGCCATTTGCAAGTTTGAGCAGCTTTTTATTTCCTTTCATCCTAGATCTCTAGGTTTGGCTGTCTCTAAGCAAACCATTTCTTCATGGATCTCTAAGGCCATTTCTTTTTGTTACTACTTTTATGGGAAAATTCTTTCTAACTCTGTAAAGGCTCATTCTGCCAGGGCCATGGCTTTCTCTGGTGCTTTTTTCAAGGGTTTAGATACCAATTCCATCCTTGTGACTGCTACTTGGATTTCTGTCAATACCCATTACTAAGCATTACAGATTGTGTGTTGTTTCCAGAGCAAGAGGTGGCTTTAACAGAGCTATTCTGCATGGGTTTCTTGAGGGATCTTCTGGGCCTTCTTCCTCCCAAGTTTCCTGTTGAGCTTTTGTACTCTTCCTTTAGTATAGAATACTGCAACAGTGATATAGAAGGACCTAGAACAGTTGTGTAAAATCTTACCTTAGCAATAAATGTTCTTCTCATCACTGTTGCAGTAGTCACACTCTCCCTTCTTCCCCTTTTGCTGTAATCTTTTCCATTTTCTCTTTCTGGATGCACATGTTCTGCTATTTCCTAGGACTGTTGTTACTCCTGGGGCTGTTTAGTTCTGAGGTATGTATGTCCATACATCACTTTTATGCCGTATGCCTTGAATGGGAAGTGTACACATGAATTACATCAATTAAATCCTAAGGCTTTGGTATACTGGCTAGATGTTGGGGCTACCATTAGCAGGGAATCCCTTTAGTAAACAGTGAGGAGAAATACATATACTGTTATGATAAGATTTTACAAAAATGGTACTTTTTATCTTCGTTAATTTTATATCTCAAAAAAAAACTTGAAATTGTCTCAGTATGTTCCACAACACTTTGACATCCTTTTCAGGTTTTACCAGGTACAGAATAATATTGTCTTCAAGTAAAGCCATCTTTTCTTGATTACCATACCATTTATATCCTTGAATTTCCGAGTCCCTTATTTTCTTTGCCAGTGCCTCTAAATATAAAGCAAATAACAAAGGTGAAAGAGGATACCCTTGCATAGTTCCTCTGCTCAGACACAACTTGTCAGAGAGTCACCTTCTTACTTTAAATTTTGCCTCTGATTTTTTCACATATCCTACTAATTTACCTTATTGTTGTATCAAGTAATAAAAATGCATCCATTGCCCTACTCATAAAATCCCAGCTTAATCTGTTGAATTCTTTCTCTGAACCAAGTCCCACCAACAACAGTGGTATTTTCTTACACACAGATACCCTCTGGATCATTAATGGTTTCAGATGTTTGGCTCCCCTCCATAAAAAAACACACCGATTCACATCTGTCAATTTTGGCATCACCTTTGCCATTGTTTTAGCTTTTATAGACATAGACACTCTATAATCGTTGTTTAAAACAGAAATGGGCATATATGTAGCTGTATCTGATAGAGCTTTACCATCTTTAGGTATGACAGTTACCACAGCTTTCTTCCAGGATGCTGGTGGTTCCCATTCTTTTAGAATTCTGTTAAACAAAACCTTCCAGATCTTTATTACTTTCTTCCCTTATAGCTTCCAAACTTCCACAGAAATACCATCTATTCCTGGATAGATGTCCTTCAAGGATGCATCTGCAGTCATCACATATGGGTTGTCCTGCCTCAGGCAGCCCTTCGGTCGGCCGGATTCCAAAGTCTGGGTCTGCCCTCGGCTGATGTCGCACTTTCCCCGACGTCAGAGCGTCTGGGGTATAAAAGCATCAGCCGACGCCATCTTCCTCTGTCTTTCTTGCTGCGTGGTGCCGGAAGCAGAAGCAGTTCACAAGTGCCGGTCGGTCAGCTCCTGTGATTCAGATACCGAAGACTTCGAAAAAGCTAAGTACCCCGTTGGGGACTCTTTCTTGCCTCAGCCGATGTCAGATAAAGTTAATAATTGTTTAACCTGTGGGAAACAAATACCTCATAAGGATTTCCACTCTTTCTGCCTCCCCTGCCTAGGCCCAGACCACGACATCTTGGCCTGTTCAGCCTGTGCTTCCTTCAACCGACGAACTCTTAGACGTCGGTCGGAGTTTGCAGAGGAGTTTTTTGGGGCTAGTTTTGCTTATAAAATGCCGTCGGAGACTCCGACTTCGCATTTAGTCAAAAAACGGAAGGACAAGGACCGACACATGCAGGCCGCGGTTTCGGCTGAAACCTCGGTCAGGCCTACCGCGAGTGTCTCGGTCTCGGCTGAAACCGAGTCCTTGGCTCTTCCTACTACCGAAACCACGCAACTGACTACCTCGACCCTGGAGGCCCCGGCCGAGTCGGTCATTGAATTACCTTCTGAAACCGGTGTCCAGGAATCTTCCGACACCATTACTGTAGATAAGTCTACTCCTGCACGTGGTGCAGCCAGACCCCCTGCTTCCATGTCCATTAAGGCTTTCTCTAGGGCTAAGGCTGCTAAACTTTCTAAGGATTTTCCTCCCAAAGTTTCCTCTCAGAGACCTTCTTCTAGCTCTCAGATTCTTACCCTAGCAGAGGATCTGATTTCTTTAATTAGAGGCTCCCAACCACATCCGGGCAGGGGCTCTCAACCACCTCCGGACAAAAGGCCCAGGGTTGAGCCCTCTGATCCACAGTCTTCAGATGAGTCCACGGATGGCTCTGGTCTGTCAGACCACCAGGAGGAGGCTTATTCGGCCTACGAGGATTCTGATGCTGAAGAATCTATTCCCTCGGCCTCCCCTCCTGAAGAGTTTTCATTTGGAGAAACATTACACACTATGAGAGAACATTTTCAATGGCAGGGTCAGGAATTCTCTGATTCCAGAAAGAGATTAAGGGCCTTTTTACATTTACCTCAGCACAGGCCCTTAGCTATACCTCCTGTTTTGAATGTAATTGATGATGTCTATTCAGATGCTTGTACTGCCCCTGACTCTCTCCCTCCGGCTCCTGTCAAACCTGATAGGTACTACAGGGTCCTGGATTCACATTTTCACCTGTACAAGGCCCACTCTGCTGATCCAGAAACTATTTCCCAGGGCCCTAAAGGGGTTGCAGCTGCCACTGCTAAAAATCCTCTACCCTCTGAAAGGGAGTCCAGAGCATTAGAGAGATGGGGTAAGAAAGTGTATACTTCTGCAACTCTTTCCATGAGGGCATTAAACTGTCAATTCCATATGATACAGTATCAAGAGTATTTACTAGATGAATTGCCTAAGAAACTGTCCTCTTCTGAACCCCTTGATCGTAAATCCCTTCAGGATCTGGTGCATAACTCCCAGCAGGTTAGTAACCATTTCTTGCAGTGTGGCTATGATGCATTGGAAGCTTCATGTAGATCTGCTATGACAGGTGCAGTTATACATAGGCATGCCTGGCTGAAGGAACAATCTCTGCCAGACCATGTTAAAGCTAAGCTTTTGGATGCTCCTATGGAAAAGCAAAAATTATTTGGTTCCACGGCTCAAGAGGTTTTAAAGAAATTTGAAGAAAAGGCAAAATCTGTGCAAACAGTTAAAGACTTTCTGCAAGTCCAACCACCAAGATTCAGCAGAAATTGGCCTACTAAGAATTGGTCCTTTCCGGACTCAGACAGATCTCAAAGAGGCAGAAATAGACATGCCAGAGGTAGAGGGCAAGCTAGAGGCTCCTACAGAGGCCGTCAGTGGCAGCCTCCCAACCAGAGAGGTGGTGCAGGAACTACAACTGCTACACCAGGACAGACTCAATGACTTTATTTTGACTCCACCGACCAGGGCTCAATTAGAAGCACCTTTGGGCGGAAAGCTTTCTTTATTCTCAAAAAATTGGCACAGCATTACAAGGGACACATGGACACTGCAAATAATAGACAAAGGATACAGGTTCCATTTCCACTCATTGCCAAAAAGAAAAGGCATGCCAAACCTGCCACCAAATCAGAGGGCAGAGGCTTTGAAACAAATTACCAACTTAATGCAAATGAAAGTCATAGAAAAGGTACCTCTTTCAGAACAAGGCCAGGGATTTTACTCAAGATTATTCCTTGTTCCAAGAAAAGAAAATCAATGGAGGCCTATTCTCAACTTGTCCGCACTGAACACGTACCTCATTGTGCCAAAATTCAAAATGCTGACTCTACAGCAACTCCTTCCCATGCTGGGCAAGGGGTCTTGGCTGGTGACTCTAGACCTCAAGGAGGCATACCTGCATGTCCCTATTCGACAAAGCTGCAGAAGACACCTCAGATTTCTTGCAGGGTCAGAGCATTATCAATTCTCAGCATTGCCCTTTGGCTTATCTACTGTGCCCAGAGTATTCACGAAATGCCTGGCATCAGTAATTGCACACTGCAGACTTCAGGGATTCAAATCTACCCTTATCTGGACGACTGCCTAATACAAGCGGACAGCAAGCAAACTTTGTTAAAGGACTTGGACTATGCCATCCACCTGTTACAGGCCTTGGGATATACAGTCAACATCCACAAATCAAGACTGGTTCCATCCCAAAGAATAACTTTTCTGGGTGCAGATCTAGACACAACCACCCAGATGGCTTTTCTCACAGAAGAAAAACAAGAACAGCTACCAGTTTACTTTCAGAATCTCACAAGACAAACTCAGATGACTGCAAGGAAAATCCTGTAGGCCCTGGGTTACATGGCATCTTGCATTCTTCTGATTCCACAAGCAAGGCTTCATATGAGGAAATTACAATGGTAGCTAAGAAGTTTATGGACTCAGCACAGTCACAGCTTAGAAGCTCTGATCCCACTCATTCCTTGCCTTCAAAAGGAATTCCTGTGGTGGGCTCAAGCCTGCCGGTCGAACAGCGGGCTGCCCTTCAGCAAGCCAAGAGCCAACCAAACCATCACCACGGACGCTTCAGACCAAGGTTGGGGAGCGCACATGGAGGACAGATGTATACAAGGGCTATGGACACAAAGAGAGATGCACATGCACATAAACCAAAAGGAATTGCTGGCGGTGATACACGCAATCGAGGTCTTCAAACCTTTCCTTCAGCAAGGCCACCTGCTCATAAGGACAGACAACACCACAGTTATGTGGTACATAAACAAGCAAGGAGGCACCCATTCCTACCCTCTTTGCAGACTGACAATGAACCTATGGGAACTGGCATTGAAACTCAACATACAGCTACAGTCCCAATTCGTGCCAGGGAAAGACAATACACTGGCAGACAGCTTAAGCAGAACTACCATGGATGCACACGAATGGATGCTACACCCAGGCATCTTCTTACAAATCACACAATCATGGGGAAGGCCGGAAATAGATCTGTTCGCATCCCCCCTAAGTCATCAACTGAAGAAATTCTGCACAAGGACATACCACCCACAAGCATGAAGGGTGGACGCTCTCTCTTTCAGCTGGAAAGCTCTAACAGTGTATGCTTTCCCACCTCTTCCACTAATGACCCAGGTCCTACTGAAGATCAGGACAGAGCAGCCCAGAGTAATCCTGATAGCCCCAAACTGGCCAAGGCAGCACTGGTACCCACTGCTAAAGAGCTTGTCACAGACAAAACCATGGCCTCTCCCCCTATGGCCACTCCTACTGACACAGCACAATTTCAGGACTCTACACTCCAGCCTGAAAACCTTGCAGCTAACTGCCTGGAGAATACCATGACTCCTCCTCAGGGTAACCTATCCCAGAGAGTGAAGGATATTATTATGGAAGCTCGCCGACCTTCCACAAGGAAAGCATATACAGCAAAATGGAAAAGATTTCACACCTGGAACACAGCAAAGGGCCTAGATGTGACTGTGATAAATATGGCATACATACTGGAATATTTGGCAGAATTGTCCCACAGTGGCCTGTCTTACTCTTCCATCAAGATACATGCCTCAGCAATCTCAGCAGAATACAATCTAAATCCACCTGTCTTCTCTCACCCTCTACTAAGACAGTTTCTAAGGGGAATCAAAAACATTAATCCTCCAAGGAAACCACCTCTACCTACTCGGGACCTGAATTTCGTGTTGGAAAAACTAACGCTACCTCCCTTTGAACCAGCAGCATCAGCAGATGTACAGTTTTTGTCTTGGAAAACTGCTTTCCTTCTGGCCATAACCTCAGCAAGAAGAGTATCTGAGCTACAAGCATTAATGGCGGTGCAGCCATTCCTTATCTTTCATCAGGATAGAGTTACTTTGAGGACCAATCCTACTTTCATGCCAAAGGTGATATCCAAGGTATCTTTGAACCAAGCTATTCATTTGCCTACATTCTTCCCACAGCCTCAAAATAAAGGGGAGAGACTTCTGCACACCCTGGACATACACAGACAACTATGCTACTACTTGGACAGAACTAAAGGTTACAGAAAGACTGACCAGTTGTTTGTAGCATATGCTGATGGGGTGCAAGGAAAAGCAATTTCCAAACAGACAATTTCGAAATGGATAGGAAATTGTATTTGTTTTTGTTACTCCTTTCATGGAAAGACTGTGCCAGCTAACATTAGACCTCATTCCACGAGAGCCACAGCCACCACCACAGCCTTCCTTAGAGGGGTGGCTACCAAAGACATTCTAGAAGCTGCTACATGGAGCTCCGTGCATACATTTGCCAAGCATTACAATTTGCCTTTATACTCCAGATCCAGAGCAGGTTTTGCTACGGCAGTCCTGCAGGGTATCTTAACTACACCATCCTTCTCTTAGTACCTCCATCCCCAGTTTGGCTATGGTATTCTACCCATATGTGATGACTGCAGATGCATCCTTGAAGGACATAGTACAGTTTTGTACCTACCATAAATGTAGATGTCCGATAGGTATGCATCTGCAGTCAGGTTTACCCTCCCTCCTACCCCTCTGTGGTATTCCTAGGGTGCTTACCCTCTTTTAGCTAGCTGGGGGAATCTGTTATGGTGTATTTGTTTGTATATACTTGTATATATATATAATTTTGCAAATGTTTGGAATTTTATTGCATTTATCCAAATTTAGCCTTCCTAGAGGGCACCTGGCATCTGGGTCAAGAAAAACTGAGGAAGATGGCGTCGGCTGATGCTTTTATACCCCCAGACGCTCTGACGTCGGGGAAAGTGCGACATCAGCCGAGGCCAGACCCAGACTTTGGAATCCGGCCGACCGAAGGGCTGCCTGAGGCAGGACAACCCATATGTGATGACTGCAGATGCATACCTATCGGACATCTACATTTATGGTAGGTACAAAACTGTACTTTTCCTGCACAGTTTGTACATCACCATTTTTATCTCATCTTCTCCTATCTTAACTATTAATTGTTGTGCCTCATCTACTTATAACCTTTGCATACTAAAAATCTTCCGTAAATATTTCCATTTGTGCTCTTTCTTGATTTCCATATTTCTCTGCTTTATACAAATTTTCATAAAATTTCCTAAATATCTCTAATACCTTTACATGATCTTTAATCATTGTTTCAGACTGAAATGGGCATATATGCTGCTGGATCTGATAGAGCTTTACCATCTTTAGGCATGGCACTACCACAGCTTTCTTCCAGGATGCTGGTGGTCCCCCTTCTTTAAGAATACTCTTAAACACAACCTTCCAGATCTTTATCACTTTCTTCCCTTATAGCTTCCAAACTTCCACAGGAATACCATCTATTCCTGGATACTTTCCTGCAGATTGATTGTACATCACCATTTTTTATCTCATCTTTTCCTATCTTAACTGTTAATTGCTGTGCCTCATCTATTTATAACCTTTGCATACTAAAGTCTTCCATAAATATTTCCATTTGGCCTCTTTCTGGATTTCCATATTTCTCTGCTTTATACAAATTTTCATAAAATGTCCTATAAATATCTCTAATACCATTACAAGATCTTTGGTTATTTTTCTTGTTATAAACTCCCTAAGTCTGGAAACATTCTTTTCTACTTTCTGTTGCATAACTTGTGCTAAAAGTTGCAGTGCTCTAGAGTTATTATCCAAAAACAATTGCTTAACAACAACCCTTCTAAACTCATGCATATTATCCAGATACTCCCTTATTTTTCTCTTTAGCACTCTGCAGTTGCACCTCTTCTTGTTCTGTGAGATTCCCCTTATTCTACAATACTTTTACCTTTGTCAGTCCCGCTAAATAATTCCTTTTACTTCTTAACAATATCTCCTTTTTTATGCGTACTGTATTTGTAAACTCCACTTTCATTTTATCCCACACACTACCTATAACTACTGAAGAAATTCCTATCTTTCTTAATAAATCTAAAATAATTCTATTACTCACTTTATATGTTCCTGCCTTTTTAACAGGTAGGTGGGAAAGCATCAGTGTCTCATTTTACTTTATTACCCTGCATTTTTATCTTAGTTGTTATTGGAGAATGATCTGAAATAGTTACTGTATGTGTGTCAAAGCTTTCAAATAAATGCACGTGCTCCTGTGAAATATGATTTCTGTTTATTATATCCCAGTTATTGTACTATCGGGAATAATATGCAAATTCTCTCTTAATTCCTACTTCTGAATTCATGTCTTTCATAAGCAACATTTTCCTAAATTTCTTCAGAAATCTACCCTTTTTTGTTATATTTCCTCTCTAGATCCCCCAGTTACATCCTCACTGTCGCAAATGAAGTTCCAGTTTTCCCCTGTAAGTTGCTGAAAATTGATTACTTCTCCAATATCTTCTTAAGCTTCATAATAGCAGATTTAGGTAGAATTAAAATACATGCCAGTGTAATCTTCCTCCCCTGCCAGTAGCCGCTTACTCCCAAAAATCTACCATTATTATCTTTTTTTCCTGCACTATCACTATTGGAGCTCCTCTAGCAATTAGTGTAAGTGCTCTTATTTTCCTTAGTCCCTAATACTCTGCTGATCACCCAACCTGAAATCCTTTCTTTATCAAATTTACATGGTCACTTCTTTCTAAATGTGTCTCCTGTAGCTTTGCTATTTTCACTCTGCATTTCTTAATATAATTCAGTATTCTTTCTTTTTCTTTTTTCTTTATACCTATGAGACCATTCATTCCAAAATAATATGGATAGTGTTGCCATTAGCATAAGGAGTTATTATTCCCACCTATTATATATGACAGTTTTTCAAAATGTCTGTTTACTGCTTTTGTGTTAAACGCACCCATTATTTTTTCATATAGATCGTTTACACAGTTTATTGTCATTACTTTTCAACATGGATCGCAGCTTACAAAACTTTTTATTTTAATAAATCCCCCATAATCTGTTAACTTTAAACAAACGCACACACAATTATGTACATTTTCCAATAATGAAGTTTAACCCTCCTGATAGGAGCAAGCATCCCAAATTGACAGCTGCACACACAGGCATTACCTAATCTTCTCTGAAATTTTCTGTAAAATCCCAGAACTATTTATATCTTTAAATAATGAAGTTTAACTGTCCTGACAGTAGCAGATATTCCAAATTAACAGCTGCACACACAAACATTACCTAATCTCTTCTGAAATTTTCTGGAAAACAAAGTCCCCCACTACTCATACGTAACAATCATGATCAAAATCAAGCAAACTTCATCCCAGCTTCCTAAGGCTTGCAGCAGGGAAAATTACCAAACCACTTATTTCTAACTACCCCGTCTCCACCTCTCCCCTTTTAGGTACAGTCCCACCAGCATTTAAGCATGCAGTTATAATTCCAGTACCTGAAGTCACTTTTCCTAACAAGCTGAAGGATTATAGACTTATTTCTAACTTGTGTCTTATTACCACAGTATTTGAAAAATGTTTATGCAAGCAACTACTTAAACACATTAACAGCTGTGGCCCGTTATGTGATGCACAGCATGTAGGTCTCTCTGTTGACATATCAAGGACTTTTGAAAACATTCAACCATAGTCACTTATCAATAAACTTAGAGAGAAACAATTCAGGCTCATGTAGTGTATACCTTGAAAACACAACTGTCTGATCACAATTTTTTCAAAAAATGTCTCCCAAAACAGTAACAACTTAATGCTGATAGAATATTATTTTATTAAATATCAAAGTAAAGGTTGAGCGCTTTCATCCCCAAAAAATATTACGGGACTTCATCAGAACCATGATAATATATCTACGTCAGATAAATATCCTTTTCAAACAACCTCATGTTAACCTTTATGCAATCATAAAACTGAAACCTTTAATTAAAAGTCATTAATTAAAATGAAACTGTGTTGTAATGATATTAAAATATCAAACCATTTTCAAAACATACAAAATATGCAATAAATAATAAAATTCTTGTTGTTAGTAAACACTTAAAAACAATATAAGAAAGTTTGTTTAGAAGAGACTTTAAATGGCACCAGCCCTTAATTTTAATATTGGAGCTATTGGGGCTATAGAGAGCTGGTAGTTATGTTCCAGACCATGTGTCGCACCTAGCTTTAGTTGCCATATCCACTTCCTATCCTCCAATCTTCTCTCCCACAAGCCACCCCTTATGTCAGGGGAAGTACTTCCAAGAGTGCAAAGAGTGCAAAGATTTAATTTACAATTTTCACAAATTAAAGTATGCACAAGGCATTATTTTGGTTACTTTTCAAGAGCGCTTATGTGTGTATTTATATATTTTTTTAATAAATTGCCTTTCTGTTTTCCCTGTGTAGAATCTGGAACACAATTTACATAAAGCTATATAAATCACCCCTTGGTAGCACAGTTACCAGATGTCAAATGTACCTTGTGCAGAAAACAGTTTAAGGTAATAACAGACTGTTCCAGGATAAAGGGGTACTGCTTACACATCCCACACCTACGTGTACCTTTGTTATTACTGTTTTTAACAGTTAAAAGATGTTCAAGTAGGTATTTACAGCTCTTGGCTGCTTTGTAAACAAAATTAGGTTTCCCACCTAATGTTTTAAAAATTTCATCCTTGACTTTCAAAATGTTCTAGTTACTAAGCGCTATATCCTTAATTTTATTCAAACAATTATTTAAAGTCGACATAGAAGAATGTGTATAATTAACTCTGCCGTGTGCATCCAATACATTTAACCAAAAGGAGTTTGTACCTCGTGCCCCAGCCTTTTACCACAGAGGTCTTAATATTGTTTAACAATGACTGTAGGTAGTTCCTATCCAGGAACATTTTAACCGTCTTATCAACTTCTACCAGGAAACTGTTGTAATCTGAACACATCCTGGCTGCCCTAACTAGTTGACCCTTGAAAATATTTTTTTTACAAAAACGTGGATGGCAGCTGTGGAAGTCCAAATAGCTATTTGAAAAAGAGGGTTTCCTATATATTTTAGAGTCAAAACAGTCTTTAGCCAAATTCTTAGAAATGTTGATATCCAAAAAAATCCACTTTAGCTGCAGAATACGTGTGTATAATTTTCAAAAAGGCCATGATATTGTTGATGTAACAAATTTTGGGTGCTGAACTACCATTGGTTAACGTATTGGATGCACACGAGAGAGTTAATTATACAAATTCTTTTGTGTTGATTTTCAATAATTGTTTGAATAAAATTAAGAATATAGTACTTAATAACCGGGACATTTCAAAAGTCAATGATGAAATTTTTAAAACATTGGATGGAAACTTAATTTTGTTTATATTACAGCCAAGAGCTGTAAATACTTACTTGAACATCCTTTAAATGTTAAAAACAGCAATAACAAAGGTACTTGTAAATGTGGGATGTGTAAGCAGTGCCCCCTTTATCCTGGAACAATCTGTTATTACCTTCACCTGTTTTCCTCACAAGGTACACTTGACATCTGGTAACTGTGCTAGCAAGGGGGTGGTTTATATAGCTATATGTAAACTGTGTTCCAGATTCTGCATAGGGAAAACAGAAAGGTGGTTTAGGAAAAGAAAATATGAGCACACATACGCAGTCTTGAAAAGTAACAAAAATAATGCCCTATATAAACATACTTCAGTTTGTGAAAATGCTAAATTCATGTTTGCACTCTTGGGAGTGGTTTCCCCTGACATAAGGTGTGGCTTGTGGGAGACAAAGTTGAAGCATAGGGAGTTGATATGGCAATTGAAGGTAGGTGCAACACATGCTCTGGGACTTAACGACCAGGTCTCTATAGCTCCAATATTAACATTGAGGGCCAGTGTCATTTAAAGTCTTTTCTAAACAACTGTTTTTATATTGCTTTTAAAGTGTTTATAATAACAATAATTTTATTATTCATTGTATATTTTGAAAATGGCTTGATATTTTAAAGTCATTACAACACCGTTTCATTCTAATTAATGATTTTTAATTAATGGCTTCAGTTTTATGACTGGATTAAGGTTAACGTGTGATTGTTTGAAAAGAATATTTAAAGTGACTTAGATGTATTAACATGGCTCTGATGAAGTCCCGTACTGCTCTTTTGAAACGAAAGCGCTCAACCTTTACTTTGATATTTAATAAATTAATATTTTATCAGCATTCAGTTACTCCGGTTTTTAGAGACATTTTCTGAAGAATTTGTGATCCACCAGTTCAGACTTTGAGCAAGTCACTTAACCAGACTCCGCTCCCAGGCTGAGACTGCAAAAGGTCCATGGAAGTCAGTGTTCTTCACAGAAAATAATTGCAAATAAATAAGTAAACAATTTTCCTATAGCTGTACAGTAAGAGACAAGACAGGGCAGTTTGCCATATTTACTATTAAACTCCAGGGGATAAATTTACCTTTACTTGACCACGGATATGTTATGGTTAACTGTCGATTTGTTGTGGTTGTTGAAATTAAGATTGTTTAGCTGATTTTGGAAATAAGAATTTTTAGTTGATTTTGGCATATTGTGCCTTTTTACTAGTTTTACTTTTTTCTTTTTTTTTTAATCACCCCCATTAATTAGACTTTTTTTTCTCAATTTGGTATGTGTTTGGCCATTCTCAAGGCACTCTGGAAATGGAATTGGCTGGAGTGGATCATTCAGCCTAAAAGTTATTGATCAGAGTCTGTTGTTGTTTGGCATTTTTTGTGATATAAAGTCATTTACAATAATATGCTAACTTTAGTGTTGGGCAGTCAGCGTTGGGCATTTGTTGTAGAGGTCAAGGTTGCGAGCTGTAGTTCCTGTGTTGCATGGTTTGATTCCTTCACCCTGCTCTATGACCATGAGCAAATTACTTCATCAGCTGTTGCTCCCAGGTCACTCCTGAGAAGGGACTGTGTGCCTAGTGGGCCTATCTGGTTAGTAAATGCATATGGAAAAGGGTTGGTATAAAAGTACATGGTTTGATTATGAGCTGCGGTGTTTACCTTATAGACTCAAGGTGCAGGATTTGATTCTTCATGGGGTAATTGGCTAGGCTTTAAATGGCCCACAAGGGCAGTTAGCCTAGTACTAATCTGTGAATCTGTGTTTTCAAGGTGTACACTGCATGAGCCTGAATAGTTTCTTTCTCTGTTTGGTATTCATTTGGAGGCTGCATGGACACACACTGCTTTATTTGTAGTCTAGGTTGACCTTGTCAATAAACTCAAAAAAAAAAAAATCAACTTTGGAGATAACATTTTTGCTGGTTTTACAGATGTCTGAAAGAGTAAATCTTCCGAGTCCATATTAATGTCTCATTCTGTGCTACTGGCACACTTAACACATGTGTACTGCAAGTTTCTGTCCTAGGTCTTATACTGTTTTCCTTCTTTTGTCAGTGATCTCCCCCTAAAACTACCAAATTGTAAACTAACAGTGTATCCACATGATGTGCTACTCCTTCAGTCCAGTACAAGACATTCTGACTTGCAAACCAAGTTACAGGACAACTTCACTCAGTTATGTGCCTGGTCCACACCTAGCAAACTACAGATTAACCCTACAAAAATTAATGTAATGGTCTTCACCTCAGCCAAGAAAATACCCACACTCTCTCCTATTCACCTAACAGATCTTAATGGGAACACGATACCTAATACTCTGAACAGAGGTTCCTGGGTCTAATACTTGACCTTACTCTTCCCTTTACCACACATACAGATTATTGTAACTAATAAAGTCCTTTCTCAATTAAAACTGTACAATTAGTCACTTCTCACCCACTGATGGGGTAGGGCGATTGCAAAAAATTATTTTAATACCCAAATTATAACATGGTCCTCCTTTTCTCAGTATGCATTCAGTCCATAATACGCACATAATACGGACTGCTGGGAATAAAATCTGCAGATTCATTCTTAACAGATGCACCATTGCAGTTTGCAAAAAAATTCCAAATGGCTTTCAGTACCTCACAGGGCCAATCTTCTTCTAAGTACTTCAATTTACAAGGTTCTAAAACACCATCACTGCCCCCCTTTAAGAGTGAAACTACCTTTAGAAGACAATCCTTATGATCTCAGAAGTACAGAGGACAACGATTTATTTCTGGCATGCCTTCCATTTAAACTGTCTGTAGGTGAGAGAGCCTTCTGTAGATTTAAACCTGCTACCTGGAACCTAGAAACCATTAAAAGCTCCAAAAATGCACTTAAAGGGCATCTCTTTATAGGATTTACCTGAAACTGCATGACTCTGGTTTGGTAACTGCTTACTCCACATCCTTGATAATGGAATATATTTAATACACATTTATTAGCCTCACAATGTGGGTTTTGTATATTGTGTATTTCATATGTATAGAAGAGTTTATGTATATGCATTACATGTATGATTACACTGCATTTTATGCATATATTGGCTTGTATTGTTGTATCTTTTGTTTTTTAGTTATTCAAATGCATCCTGACTGGATCCTTTTAATCCTCCCCTAAATGCATTGAATCTTATCTTTGTGTACTGAAGTTTACTGTTTACCCATTCTGTATATGATATTGCTGATTAGTAAGATCCTAATGTAGTTTCTGCTCTTTGAGCAAGGGTCATGACTGCAATGGGTAAATAGACTAGCCCACTTACCCATTGAACAAATGGTAAATACTTAAATAATAAATTAACTATGTAGCTGTATCTGTTATTGTCAAATTGATGTTACAAATGCCATTAATTTCTAAACTTCGTTACATTTAATGTACTGGCTCTAAGCCTTGATACTGCATTACCATGACTGCTGTGTTTCAACATTCATTTTGAGTTTATTGTGTATTTGGGTTGTTGTAATAAGTTAATGTATTCATTTTCTGGGAGGACATTTGACCGATTGGCTTACATATGCTTCAGTAGAACAATTGCTGTGCAGGTGATCCATTCAGTCACATGGTGCTGCAGTGCTGTATTCTGAAGAGGGGTACAGTGTTGTTCTGGAATTCTTTGAACATTTGCCTTATCTGTGAGAAATGGTTTTCCTTTCATTCTTGTTTTGATCTCTGCTAATGTTCTGGTGATGTTGGACTTGGGGAAAGCCAGTTGTTCTTCTTTCGGCTTTTCCCGGTTAGGGGTCGCCACAGCAGATCTCTGGTCCGCAAATGATTGGCAGTAGATTTTTACGGTGCCGAGGTGCCAGCCCAACGCTCAACCTTCAACGAAGGCACGCCCATTTACGCATGTCTTTCAAACGCCACTCGACCGCAGGGAGGACATGCAGACTCCACACAGAAGGTGCTTCAGCAGAGAATCGAATGGGAGAACCTCTTGCTGTGAGACGACAATGCTACCGCTGCACCACCGTGGCTGTCAGTACACCTATGAATTCTGGATGATGATAAATTCTTTCTATTTGGAACTATATCTGACTTATGAGTATGCCTTTGATATGGTTCAGATTTTTGTTTGCAGGAGAGTTCCCTAGCTATTTGATGGACTTTTGTTGGTGACACTTTTAGAAAATCTTTCACTTATAGAAGTAAGCTGTAATGTGTTTTCATTACTTGTCCAACTAACTGACCGCTCTGTGGATTATCTGCTAGGCTGTTTGCAGATAAACATCTCTCCTGTGGTACCTCTGAGTCCCATGTATTGTTGGCTGGTTTTTCTGTGCCCATGCATAGTCATGTATGTGAATGTTGTTTCAACATATATCAACTGAGGTTGAACCATTTTCTGTTTTGCCAAAGCCTTTAAAGCTGTCAGATGGCCATGACTTTTCTTGAAAAAATAAAATGCTTTGGCCATTGAATTTTTTGTTTTACCTAACTTTGAAGAAATGGATATTTTTGAACTTTTTAAATAAATTGAACTTTTGTTTTGTTTGTTACATTGTATTACTAGTTCAACTGTATAGTGTATTTCTGATTGTCTTGGTATACTGATTTAGTAGTATCTCATATGTGTATTGGTTTTCACAGATATCTTCTTTAGTTTTGTAATAATGCTTAGGAAGAAAACACTACAGTAAATTTGAACTTGATTTTGAATTATTTTTGATGGGCATAATTTCTATGGTAATACTCCTGTTTATATGCTCATAGGTGTATACTAGACTGATGACCACTGGGGCCTTTTTAAGCCTATTCAAGCATCCCAAGTATATCCCGTATGTTTATGTCCTGGCCTTTGCAAGTCTGTTCAACCTTCCCAAATGTATCCTGCAAGTTTATGTGCCTTGGAGGTCATTTTAAGGGGTATTTATAAGCTACAGCAAGATATTCAGGCTGCCTTTGTAAATTATAGATATGGATGCTAGACCTCAGGTATAATTCTGATTTCCCATTAACTGATCTGTTGAATAGGGTTAGCTCTGCTTTGCTTCACATAGATGGGAAGCCTGTTTCAGAGAAGAGGAATTCTTGGAGACACATACCTGTCCCTCTAACATGCCTTATTTACGTTAAAAGCAATGTTTAAATCCCTAGATCAAGTAATTCTGATGTTGTTTGTTTTGTGGATACACAAAGGGACCATCTGAGTGGGATTTAAGGATGCCTTGTATGCCAGGCATAGATCGCTTTCAAAAGTCTGTAGGAAACAGAATATAGAGATAGGGCTTTGAAGCCAGTTGTTGCATGTGCGTGGTCACATACATACCAAAGGGGGCATTGTACTCAGTGATGAGCTTGATAAGGGCCAAATACAGTGGAACAATGACTTCCTTGGACCTAGATGCCATGCCCTTGTTTATAAGTTGAGCAACACAGAATGATTTCCTTACTACAATAGACACATGTTGATCGAAAAATCTCTGACTACTGGTTTTATTGTTAGAGGTGTGTTATCTATGAGTTAAATTTTTGAGAGTAACTGACTTTCCAAGGCGTGCTATTACACATTTCCTGACATTGAATTTTATGATCTGGCTTTTGCACTAGTTATTTGTCTGTATCTTGGGGAGGTTTTGTAACTGCTTCCAGCTTACAGTCATTTGCTGACATAGTCTGCCAGAAGCACTGGCCTTGACCTCTGAGAAGTAGATGTCAAATAGGAGCGGTCTCAGCACAGTGCCATGGGAACTCCACAACTGACTGGCCTCTTTGTGGTGGTGGTCTTCTCTATCCTAACTTCCTGGGTCCTGTCTAAGAGGAAGCTGGTTATCCAGCATGTAATATTGAAGTCTATGCCTGTATCTGTGAGTTTGTTTATAATGCCTAAGTGGGGTATTGTATCTAATGCCATAACCATATCAAGGTTGGCAGTATGCACTGTTTTGCCCTCTTCCACTGTCTTGGTGACCTTCTCAAAGAAGTCCACTTGGTATGCATGTTCTGCCCTTGACAAAACCAAACTCAGCTGGCTCCAGTATTTGAAGGTTTTCTGTATCCTTATTAATCATTTCCATGGTAATTCTTTCCATAGGTTTTCATGTGAGACTAGTCAGACTTATAGGTCTTTATTTCTCAGGCTTCATTGATGGTCCACCTATTACAGAGAAATGACAGCTGCAATTCTCCATTCATGTGGCACAAAGCCTGTCTAGAGGCTAACGTTAAATAATGACCCCAGTGTTCCCAATGGGTCATGTTTCAGGCTATTTAAGAGGTATCCTGGGAAATTATCAAGGTCTATTGATGCAATCTTTTTTTTGGCAATATAGAGTGCATCTAGGACATGCTTTTTAGTGATGTGAGGAGGTAATGTTTGATGGTATTTCCTTGGGGATGGCCAGATGAGAGAGGGAGTTAGATTTGCTATTTCTTTCGACTCTGTGTAGGTGGTTGCATTTGCAATCATTTCTGCACACTACTGTGTGCAGCCTTTGAGGTTTCAGACATAGCTGTAGAAAGCCTTGTGGCTGTTGTTTGCCTGGGAGTCTCTCTCTATCTCAAATTTGGTTTTAGTAGACCTAATAGCTTTTCTTATTGTTTGTCTAGATTGATGCAAACACTTTTATAATGCAGGGCATAGCACTTCCTAATGTTGGCTTTGACTTTTTTCTTTTGTAGTACAGCCTGTTTATGTCTGTATTCCACCAGGGTGGTTTGTTTTTTTGGGTTAGTTCTGGGTTTATTTCTGATGAGCACTGCTGTCTATATGCATTCGTTGATATGGTTGTAAAGGGTTTCTGTGAACAATTCCACATAGACAGCTGTGTTCTCAGGTTTTGGGGGGCATGAAAGTTTGACAGGTTATAGCTTAATCATCGGAAGTTTGGCTTAGAATAATTCCTAAATGTTACAGAGTCAGCATGGGTCACAGAACTGATTTTTCATTACGAAGGATACAGCTTTGTGGTACGGTCTTAGCAGAAAGGACACTACACTGGAGGGTCCAACTTTTTCCCATGTTTAAGAACACCAGGTCAAATATGTTTGCACCCGCTAGTGGACATATGGATTATCTGGCCAAAGTGCTTGTGTTTTTAAAAGTCCAAGAATCTCTGCACCTGTTAAGTTTGAATTTGTGTAAGTGTCCCAGTTTATAGTTGGATAGTTGAAGTCACCCATGGTAAAGGTAGTTGGTTGAATGGTGAGAGCCTCCAGTAAGTCCAAGTATGAGCAATGGGTTTCTTGGGTCATAGAGGGTGACCTATAGCTTGCAAAGATATGATACGGAAGTTTGTGGAAATCTGGACATGGAGAGGCTTAGGTGCGTTGTTCTGTTTGAATAGTATTGAGGTGAGTTTGTTGTTGTTACAGTCTGACACACTTCCATTTTAGTCCCTGCCTGTGCAGTAAGTAGCTGACCTAAATGTGTGGAAGGCATTGTAGCCCTGCACTGCTTGGGAGCTCTCCATGGCTATAAAGCATGTCTCAGTAACTGCACAGATGCCCACATTCTTCAGAATGAAGAGAACTTGGAGAGAGTGGAGTTCCTTGTTTATAGGTTAATAGGTAGGTACTAGGCTATCGGCCCAAGGGCCTACGTAAGCATAGCCAGCAGGGTTCCATAGCTTACGCCACCCAAGAAAGTTATTTTCCTGTGCCACTGCCCAGCCGAGACACAGAAGTGATCCCCGGGGTGTATTTCCTATTTCCCATCCGCTCATCAAGATTTTTCTTGAAGAGTGCTAATGAAGAACTTTGCTTGACATGGATGGGTAGCTTGTTCCAGAGTATAAAAAGTCTCTGGGACAGGAATCTATCCCTCCAGTGTGTCCTGTTTATTGTAGTGAAAAGGTTTAGGTCCCTAGAGCGTGTAGCTTGGAGAGATTGGGATTTCTTTAGGTGTAGCATGTCCAACAGCTCTGGGTTTGACATAGCTTTATATGTTAGGCAGAGATCACCTCAGAGTAGGCGATATGCTACGGAGTAAAGCTGGAGTTTTTTGAGGCAGTCAGTGTAGGGCATTTGTTTGAGGCCAGTAATCCTCTTTGTGAGGTACTTCTGTGGCCTTTCCAGCTGCTGCAGATGTCTTGTCAGGTACATTCCGAAAGGCTCCTGGCATTGAGTAGTAACACCTTTAGATTCCCTTGCATTGATTTTGCCATGTTAGAAAGTTTGCCAGTTTAACATTGCCTAAGAAAGGCACTATGGGGAAGACAATGTTTTGCCAGCAACTTCACTCTCTTTCTGCTTACATTAGGCTGTCCTACCATAATAAATCCTGCTTTGTGAACATCAAGCACTAGAATGCTGCTATAATGTTCAATCCAGCTTGCTGTCACAAATCAAGGTTTATTATATTGAGATTGACATAGGTAGGCCAAACGTAGGTTACTGATGACATCAATGATATCAGTTATATAATGTTCACTGAAAATAATGATTGACATTTTGAAAAGCAGCCAGGAGGAGAAAGAGATTGTTTGTATCTTGTCTGGGCAAGTGCTTGAAATATGCATTGATATGAAGATAAGTTTGTGGGTGGACTCTGGCTTGGCAATCACCAGCACTGCTTGCAGCAGATTTAATGACAGATTTAGTGCTGTATCTGTTACCTCTGCAATTCCTTTCCATTACAAAGGAATGTGTTGAGTTGTGCACAAAACATCAAACAGTGTGATATGGGTTCATAGGTGTTTACTAGGCTAATGACTACAGGGGCCTTTTTAAGCCTAGCCATGCATCCCAAATCTCTGACAAGTTCTGATACTTGATAAGTGAAGCAGGGACTTGGGAGATTAAACATTTACAAGCTAGGGCCTGGGAGATGAGCTATTTACAGGTAACCTATGTCCATTAGAGACATGGGTACCAAACCAGGGATGAATTTCATGTTCCCCATCCAGTTGTCCAGGTTGCAGCTGAATTGGGTTAGGGAAGAACTCTGCTTCACATGGATGGGGAGCCTGTTCCAGAGATGGGGTAATGTCTGGGATATATACCTGTTTCTCTAGCAGGTCCTATTTATATCACAGGCAAGGTTTAAGTCTTTAGAATGTGTAACTCTGGTGCTGTTTTTTTTGTGGATATGCAGGAGGTCCATTAGAGTGGTGTCTGACAATACCCTGTATGCCAGACATAGATCTTCCCTCAAAAGCCTATAGGAGACAGAATACAGGGATAGAGCCTTGAGACGTTTCTGCATAAGACATTTTACTTAAGCCCTGTATTCTTTTAGTGAGGAACCTCTGTGGTCATTCCAGTTGTTGGAGATGCCTGGTTAGGTACATACCAAAGGGGGTGTTGTACTCAATGATAGGTTTGATGAATGCAGAATACAGTGGAACAATGACTTCCTTGGACTTAAATGCCATACTTTTGTTTATAAGTTGTGCAACATAGAATGATTTCCTCATTACTGTAGAAACATGATGGTCAAAGGCTAGATTAATATCTATGTGTGTCCCCAAGTCCCTGACTTCTGGGTCATCTTTAACGGGTGGGTTGTCAATATGATAGTTATCAGGGGTGGATGACTTCCCGAAAGATACTATTATGAATTTCTTGGCATTTAGTTTTAGTCCATGGCTCTGACACCAGTTGTTTGTCTGTGTCAGCCCCTTCTGGAGAACATTTGTGTCAGTGTGGGATTCAATGACCGCTCCTAATTTGCAATTATCTGTAAATTTAGTCATCCAGAGCCCACTGACATTGGCCTTGACTTCAGAGAAGTAAATGCCAAAAAGGAGCGGTGCAAGGACTGATCCCTGAGGGACTGCACTTGTGACTGGCCTCTTTGCAGAGGTGGACTCCCCAATTCTAACTTATTGGGCCATTTGTGTTAGATTTTAGCAGCAAGTTACCCAAAGAAGTTTACTCAGTAAACACTCTTTATAAGGACATTGATTATCTTGCTTTCAAGTAGGCAGCCTTGTGTTTGTTGAAGTGGGCTGTCCATCCATCTTTTTTACTTTAATTCTTTTGAGTTTATTATTTTAATAGCGCCATCAGATTAATTAAGGCCGAGCAATAGGAGTAGGGTTATTCAGGGAGGAGCAATTATGACTGTGTATGTTTTGTCTGTCTTTAGATTATTGATTTATTTCACTGTTTTTCACTACTTGTTTTATGGAGCTCTTTAAGTATGATAAGGTACCTCGGTGGAACATCTTACAATCAGATTTGAGATTTTTTAATGCCTTTTATTTACTATTGTTGATATTACATCAGGCACTTTTCTTGTATGCTGCAGGATACAGTTCCAACTGGACAAATCTGCCTCCCCCACTATTTAGAAGAGTGGTCATCATGCTGGTTGATGCAATGCGTGATGATTTTGTGTTTGGTGACAATGGAAAGGCATTCATGCCATATACAAGGCATGTCTTGGAGCAAGGGACATCCCACAACTTCATTGCAAAAGCAAAACCACCAACTGTCACCATGCCACGTATTAAGGTAAGTGTGTTATGTTGAACTGGTCCCTGCATAGTATTCATTGCAAATAATGTGCAGAGTGTTTATGTGATTATGTCAGTAGTAAACTGTGAGCTATTTTAAGGCAAAATATATGGCATTCTATTTTTAAAGATACATGGAAGGTGCAGTTTGATAAAACTGACCTTGATAGCAAAACTTGACAGGTCAACAAATTCATCTGGCAAACAAAGTAATGGTAACTATTAGCAGAATGCCATACATTGTTATTTGTTTATTTTTTTTGGAGGGGGGGGTATGTAGATATTATACAGTTTGTGTGTGAATAAAACATTTTAGATAGGAGACTTAACTTACTTTAGTGTTTTATTTACTTTATCTGGTGTCTGGCCTCGGAAAAAATCCATGTTGCTGACTTGTGCCTATCCATTGTGATTAAGTCTGTGTAGTATTTTTACACTGTGCTGCTCACATTAATAATAAGTATTCTCTGCTGTCATAACAAAGCATGATGTTGAGCTTATTATAGTCTCTTTCTAGGTTTGTTTTGTTTCTTTTGTTATTGTTCCCTCTTTGCTCTGCTAGAATCTGTTGCTATCATTAGAATTATAAATAAACGTATTAGTTCTCCTCTGATGGCCTTGCACCCATGTGAGAACATGGGACGGGGGTTTCTACAGTCAATACTGACATTTGTCTCTCTGTGTCCTGCCTTTAGTAACTATCAGGAATGGGCAAGAGGCTGTAGGTGTAGCAATCAGGCCTCCTGAGCCGTGTGTGCAGTGTTCTCTGGGTGTGACTTTTTTGCTTTCACCTATGCAAGCCCATAAGAAACTGTACAACTTATAAAGCGATATCATAAACTTCATAATGTGGCATTTTATACATGTTCATAGGTGCATATATGTCGCTTGCTCGGTCAGGATAAAACAGACGAACAGCTGTAGGTTTACTTCAAGCAGTTTTATTATATATAAACACATCAGGATTAAGGCTTAGTAACTTAAAGTTAAATAAACTTATAAACAGACTGACTACTGCACTCATACATACTAACACTGTGGCTGTTCTCTCAAAATGGCACTGCTGCCTGCATGTGCTCACTATTTATATGCACATGGCTATATCTGGAAATACTTCTTTAAGTTACACACTCACGCTCTGTTATACAGCCTCCCTCTTTGAGAAATAGATTATATACCAAATGACAGTATTCAAGGACATGCAGTTATACAGAAATGATCTTTTGACATGCAGTTATACAGAACTAATTCTTTGACATGCAATTATACAAAACTTACATATAAAACAATCCTGTCTAGGTTGCCGTGTATTTTACACTAGGTCTAGAAGTATGACTTGATTGTGTAACATAAAAATCAGAATTGGATCTAGCAACGGGGACTGTCTTTAAGGAATGTTCAACTTTAGGGACATCTGGGACATCATCAGGAATGGGAATAGGTACTGAGACATGTTCTTCAGTATGAACATTGTCTGAATTGCTGTGAGATCTAGAGTCTGTATCACAGGCACAATGCTGTGTATCAGTTCAGACACCAGAGGAAGATGCCTGCGGTTTCTCCTGTATTCTATGCCTGGAGATTCCACTAAGTAGGATCTCGGCTGAGCACATATAACTCTCACTTGACCAATTCGATCAAAGCTTTTCACTGTTTGCATCCTCATTATCTCTCCTCCTTTCAGCAGCCGAAGAAATTTGCTCGTCTTGTCATAGCTGGACTTCTGAAAGGAACGGTTCTTAAACAGTTGGTCTTTGATTGCTCTGTTGTTTTTAGCATTAGGCACCAACAAACTAGAACTGATAGGCAATGTTGTTCTGGTTCGCTTAGATAGAAGTCTCTGAGCAGGCGAGCCAAGTAGGTTGTCACAGGATATATTTCTGAGAATAAGTAAATTCAAGAAGATACCGGTATTGTCACGCTTTGACCTCTGTAGTAATTGCTGTGCACTCTGTACTGCACATTCAGCCAGGCCGTTTGATTGTGGTTATTCCGGACTGCTAGTAATATGGATAAAGTCCCACTCTTTTGCAAATTTCTGAAATAATTGACTGGTAAACTGGTTACCATTTTCAGAAATAACTTTGTGTGACTACCATAGACTGAGAAATGATGTTTCATCTTAGTAATAACAGTACTGGACGTTAGGATAGGTAGCAAATCAATCACAAACCAGTTCAAATAAGAGTCTACCAACACTAAGTAATACAGATTTTTCCACACAAATATGTCACTGGCTACTGTTGACCAAGGTAGCTCATGAATCCGGCTTAGCTGAAGTGGCTCTTTTTGCAAATGCAGTTTAGTACTATTGCATACTGAACAAGACGAAAGCACTTTATCAATGTCTTTTAACAGAGAAGGCCAAAATACTAGCCCTCTCGCCTTTCTTTTGCTAGCTTCAGAATCTGGGTGGCCACAAAGCAAAATCTGAATGTATTCATGTTGTAAGGAAGTAGGAACAATAACTTTAGGACCTTTGAAAATGATACCATCTTCCATCAGCATCTCATCTCTGTAAGGAAAGTAAGGTTGTACTTCTGTCAGTACACGATTGCTTTGATGGCCATTCAACATTGATGAAGTAGTTGAGCTTCTGCAAAATTGGATCAGTTTTTGTATGATCTCTCAGCTCATCAAGTCTCGTGGTAGAAAAATTACGCACTTCCTTGACATCAAAGTCAAAATTCTCTGCATGAAGCTGATGTTCATCGTGTTTCACTGTTGCAGTCATTACACTTGGGTTATCCTGCTGGCAGGCTACCCGCAGTCGGCCTGAATTCCAAAGTCTTGGGCTGGCGTCGGTGGCTGTCGCCTCTTCCCTGACGTCAGTGCGCCAGGGGTATAAAAGATGCAGCCGACGCCATTTTCTTCAGTCTTTCTTGCCGCGCGGTGCCCGAAGCAAAAGCAGTTCGCAAGTGCCGGTCGGCCAACTCCTGAGATTTTCAAAGACGAATTTCAGATCCAAAGTCTTCGTTAAAGCTAAGTACCCTGTTGGGGAAACTTTTTTCTTGCTCCAGACCGATGTCAGAAAAAGTTAACAATTGTATTTCTTGTGGGAAACAAATACCTCTTAAGGATTTTCATTCTTACTGTATTCCTTGCCTAGGCCCTGATCACAACGTTGCTAGCTGTCAGTTTTGCGCTAGATTTAACCAACGCACTATTAAGCGTCGGTACGATTTTTGCCTTTCATTACTTTGGCTGAAGATTCAATTATATAATGCCGTTGGAACAGCCGATGACCAGAGTTTACAAAAAGCGCAAGGAAAAAGAAAAAGACAGGCATCCGAGGTCCAAAACCGACGATGAGGCTACCGCTAAGCCAGTCGCCGCTTCTCAATGAGGGGCTTTCGCAGCCCCTGACTCCCACTGCCTCAGAGCCACAGGCCATTGCCAACTCCCACGTGGAGCCAACTAGGCCTCTGGATACTCAAGGTATTGGACACTCGGATACTAACCCCTCAGATGGGTCCGGAGCCACTGAGCAGGCATCGGCTTCTGAGGGTGTTTTCAGACCTACACAGTTATATGTTAAGCCAACCACAGCTTCAAAGGCAAAGACTAAAGCAGCTCTAAAGACAAAGAAACAAGTACAGCATTCTTCTGGACAGACTTCCATGCCTAAAAAACAGATGCTCAAAATGGCCGAAGATCTAATTACCTTGATCAGGGGTTCCCATCCCTCTCTTGATAAGAAGCCTAGGCAAGAGACAGAATATGAATCTTCTGATCAGGTTTCAATTTCCTCTGACTCCTCCTCTGAGCAGGAATACTCTCTTCCTCCCTGTGAGGATTCTGATGCTGAAGAATCTATCTCTTCAGCCTCTCCTCCTGAGGATTATTCTGTTGGGGAAACCCTGCATACCATGAGGGAGCACTTCCACTGGGAGAGCCAAGACTACTCAGAATCAAAGAAAAGGCTTAGAGATTTCCTTTTACTACCTCAGCACAGGCCTCTTGCTATTCCCCCTGTGTTAGACATTGTGGATGATGTATTTTCAGAGACCGGACTTTCTTCTGACTCTTTACCCCCTGCCCCTGTTAAACCAGACAGATACTACAGGGTTCCGGATTCACATAAATTTCTTTATAAAAACCCTGCTGCTGACCCAGAAACCATTTCTCAGGGTCCCAAAGGGGTCAAGGCTTCCACTGCAAAAAATCCTATTCCCTCTGATAAGGATTCAAGGGCACTAGACAGATGGGGGAAAAAGGTTTACACTTCTGCTACTTTGGCTGTGAGGGCATTAAACTGTCAATTTCATATGCTTAAATATCAGCATTACTTAATGTCACTACTTAAACGGAAAATGTTGACTAATTCTGATTGTGCAGAAAATAAGGAAATGCAGGATTTATTGCATGCAACTGAACAAGTGGGAAAGCATACATTGCAATATGGTTTTGATTCTCTGGAGGCCTCTTGCAGGGCCGCAGTTACGGGTTCTGTCATTAGGAGGCATGCTTGGTTAAAGGAACAGAATCTGCCTGATCATGTTAAAGCAAAATTATTAGATGCTCCATTACAGCATGTTACTTTATTTGTTGTTAAAGCAGAGGAGGTGTTGAAGAAAATGGAGGACAAAGCGAAATCTATGCAAACAGTAAAGGATTTCTTACAGGTACAGCCACCCAGATTTAGCAGGAACTGGCCTACAAAGAATTGGTCCTTTCCAGTGTCAGACAGGCCACAAAGAGGCAGGTACAGATGCCCCAGAGGCAGACCCCAGGCCCAGAGCTCATACAGGCCTAAACAGTGGGGTGCTTCTACCTCCAAAAGCGGAGAAGACAGATCACAGCCATACAGGAAACAGTCCCAATGACTTTCCTCTGCCAGCACCAAGCACTTATTCTTTGGCAGCCCCCTTGGGGGAAAAACTAGCACTTTTTTCTCAGAATTGGCACAGGATCACCCAGGACAGATGGGTCTTGAATATAGTGTCCCAGGGCTACAGGTTCCACTTTCACACCCTGCAAAGGGTAAAAGGTATACCAAACCTGCCACACAATCAATGGGCAGAGGCACAAAAACAAGTTTCATCCCTCATGGACATGAGGGCCATTCAGCAAGTACCACAGCAAGAGCAGGGACAAGGATTTTACTCAAGACTTTTCTTGGTACCCAGAAAGGACAAAGCCTGGAGACCAATACTGGACCTGTCTATTCTAAATACTTTTCTGGACATTCCAAAATTAAAAATGTTGACTCTGCAGCAGCTTCTGCCCATGCTGGGCAAGAAGGCTTGGCTTGTAACTTTGGACCTAAAAGAGGCATACCTGCATGTACCAATCAGACAATCTTGCAGAAGATACCTCAGATTCATAGCTGGCTCAATGCACTACCAATTCTCTGCACTGCCCTTTGGCTTATCTACTGCGTCCAGGGTCTTCACAAAATGCCTGGCACCAGTAATTGCATTTTGCAGACAAAGAGGAATTCAAATATATCCTTATTTGGACGACTGCCTTATTCAAGCAGAGAACAAGGACATTTTACTAAAACATCTGGCGTTTGTAAAAGGATTATTAATTTGTCTAGGGTACACAGTAAACGAAAAGAAATCAAAACTAGTACCCTCTCAAGAGGTAATATTTCTGGATGCAAGCTTAAATACAATTGCCCAGATGGCTTATCTCACGCCAGACAAACAAAGGCAACTGACTTCTTACTTCAAAATGTTGGCAGCAAAGACCCAGTTATCTGCAAGAAAAATTCTGCAGGCTTTGGGCTTCATGGCATCCTGCATTCTACTAATTCCATATGCCAGACTGCATATGAGGAAACTACAATGGTATCTAAAAAGTGTTTGGACTCAACATTGCCACAGCCTGGAAACATTGATTACCCTTCTTCCTTGCCTGCAACAGGAGTTTCGATGCTGGGCACAGGCCTGTCACCACAACAAGGGACAGCCATTCAACCAACCCACAGCCCGACAGTCAATAACAACAGATGCATCAGATTATGCCTGGGGAGCCCACATGGCAGGAAAATGTGTTTAGGGCACATGGCCCACAAGCCAAAGGCACCTTCATATCAATCAAAAAGAGATGCTAGCTGTTCAGAGTGCCCTGACAGCTTTCAAGGATCTACTTCATCCAGAACAACTATTGATAAGGACGGACAATACTACAGTCATGTGGTACATAAACAAGCTGGGAGGCACACATTCCTATCCACTCTACAGACAAGCCATGACTTTGTGGGACACAGCATTGACTTATCAAGTACACCTACAAGCACAATTCTTGCCAGGAAAGATAAATACTCTGGCAGACGAATTAAGCAGAAACCTCATGGATCCCCACGAGTGGGAACCGGATCCACAAGTCTTCAGCATGATAACAAAGGAATGGGGATGCCCAGACATAGATCTATTTGCCTCCCCCCACAACTGCCAACTACAGAGGTTCTGCAGAAGGACTTATCACAAGTAAGCATGGAAAGTGGATGCTCTATCATTCAGCTGGGAAACCCTAACAGTTTATGCTTTTCCTCCTCTGCCTCTCCTCCCTAAGGTACTCCTAAAGGTCAGACAAGAGAAGCCAAAAATGATTCTGATTGCCCCAGACTGTCCCCGCCAGCACTGGTACCCAATCCTAAAGAGCTTGTCTCAAGGCCCAGCCTGGACATTACCTCTAATTCCTCACCTACTGACCCAACAAAACAATTGGATCCTGCACAGCCAACTCAGGACCCTAAATCTGGCAGCATGGCAGATAATGTAGCCATTCAGAGCACACCTCTCTCTAAAGCAGTAATGGATGTTATTTTGGAGGCCAGGAGGCCCAGTACCAGAAAATCTTATGCAGAAAAATGGAAGAGATTCTGCGTTTGGAACCAGGCACAAGGAATTAACATGGTTGTACCAAACATTCCTTAGATTTTGCAATACCTAACTGAGATGCTGGACAAAGGCCTATCCTTTTCATCAATTAAAATCCATGCCTCTGCCATTTCAGCTCATTACAATACGGAACCACCTCTTTTTTCTCATCCATTGCTAAGGCAGTACCTCAGAGGGGCCAAAAATTTAAGACCCCCAAGGAGAGCACTAATACCTGCATGGGACCTCAACTATGTCTTGGAAAAACTCAGGGTGCCGCCATTTGAGCCAGCCAGTACAGCTGAGATAAAGTTTTTATCATGGAAAACAGCTCTGCTCCTAGCAATAACCACTGCAAGACGAGTCTCAGAGTTACAGGCATGCATGGCTGTGGAACCCTTTATCATTTTCCATCCAGACAGGGTTCTCTGAGGACAAACCCGACATTTATGCCTAAGGTAGTGTCCAGTGTGGCCCTTAACCAAACCATTCATTTGCCTACCTTTTATCCAAACCCATAGAATAAGGGTGAGAGACTCCTACATTCTTTGGACATACACAGGCAACTATGCTTCTACTTGGACAGAACTAAAGCTTTCAGAAAGACCGAGCAGCTCTTAGTGGCATATGCTGCAGGATCACAAGGAAAAGCTATCTCTAAGCAGACTATTTCAAAATGGATAGGTCACTGCATTAGTTTCTGCTATACACAACATGACAAATCAGTGCCTAAGGGCATTAAGCCACATTCAACCAGAGCAGCAGCCACTTCAGCAGCCTTTCTCAGAGGAGTACCAACCATTTTAGAAGCTGCAACTTGGAGTCCAGTGCACACTTTTACTAAGCACTACCACTTACCTCTCTACTCTAAATCCAGAGCAGGCTTTGCCACTGCAGTTTTGCAGGGCCTCATAGCCACTCCTAATTCTATTTAGGCCCAGCCACCCAACCTCAGCTTTGGGATTCAACCCAAGTGTAATGACTGCAACGATGAACATAGTACATTTGTGTACCTACCATAAATGTAGATGTTCACGTGTATTCACTGTTGCAGTCCAGGTTACCCACCCACCATCCCCTTTTCTTTACTGGGACTTATCTGTACTTCTCTATTCTATACAACCTATGTGGTGTATTTGCTTGTAGATGAAGGTAATGTTATATTTTAGTGCATGCTTTTTTATTGGCATAATATTAGCCTACCCTTTTGGGGGCACCTGACATCTGGGGGAAGAAAAACTGAAGGAAATGGCATCGGCTGCATCTTTTATACCCCTGGCGCACTGACATGAGGGAAGAGGCGACAGCAACTGACGCCGGACCAAGACTTTGGAATTCAGGCCGACTGCAGGTAACCTACCAGCAGGAAAACCCAAGTGTAATAACTGCAACAGTGAATACACTTGAACATCTACATTTATGGTAGGTGCACAACTGTACTTTCTGTGGCATTTTGGGCGATCTGGATAAGGTATCAGCCAGATAAAGAAGTTTTCCTTTTTAGTGCACCATTTTGAAGTTGTATTTTTGTAATCTGAGCATCTTTCTTTGTAGTGTTGCTGGAGCTAGGCTTCTTTAATATAGTGACTACAGGCTGATGATCCGTCTCAATCTGGATAGCTCATCCATAAATATAATCATGGAATTCTGAACATGCGAACACAATTGCCAAAAGTTCCTTCTCAATTTGAGCATACTGCATTTCAGGTTGGCTATGAATTCTAGACGCATAGGCAACTGGTCTGCCCTCTTGAAGAATAACTGCACCAAGACCGAACTTTGAAGCATCACAGGAAAGAATTATTGGTTTGTGGACATCGTAGTATCTCAAAGTAGGTGGACTGGCAGTTTGCTGTTTGATGTTATCAAATATTTTCTGGTGCTGTTCCAGCCATGACTAGGCAATATTTTTGCATGTCATCTCTCTTAAAGGCACTGATAACTCACTGAGGGCAGGTATAAACTTGCCCAAATAGTTAACCTAACCAAGGAAACGATGTAGGACTTGGACATTGTCTGGAGCCGGCATCTCAAGAATAGCTGCTTGTTTGGAAGGGTCAGGTCATAAGCCTGTACTGGTAAATAAATGACCTACATAAGCAACTTGTGATAGCCTGAATTTACATTTCAGAGGATTGAGCTTCAAGTTCATTTCATGCGCTTTGTCCAGTACTTTCCTGAGGTTTCTGTCATGCTCTGCTTCTCCATTACATACAACTAGTAAGTCATCCACTATTATAGCACATGGATAACCCCCCAAAAAATTTGCTCCATTGCACGTTGAAATACTTCACTGGCGGAATTTATTGCAGAAGGCATTCTGAGAAATCTGTATATACCAAATGGAATACTGAATGTAGTCAGTAGTGAAGATTTGCTATCAAGCATTACTTGACAAAATGAACTCTTTGCATCCAAGACAGAAAAAACAGTGGCAGTTGTCATGAGGGCGGCAATCTCCTCGACTGTACGCATAGGATGATGAGGTCTCTTTAATGCCTTGTGTTCAAGTCTCTTGGGTCAATGCATATTCTGATTTCATCTGAGCTTTTCTTCTGAGCAACTACCATGGAAGACACCCACTCAATTGATTCTGTGACTGGACAAATCACACCTTGCTGCACCATCTTTTCTAAGTGGACCTTGACTTAGCCCTGTATAATTATTGGAACTCTCCTTGCTGGTCTGGCCACTGGACTGACTTCTGGGTCTACTTTAATAGAGTACACAACTGGAAGTTTGCCTAGCTTGTCCTTGAAAACATCAGCATACTCTGAGAAAATAGCATCAGTGAAGCTGGAACTAGGACATGTGCTTACATGATGGACTTCTTTGGTGAAAGAAAGTAGTTTCATTCTTAAACTGTCTCTGAGACCCAATAATGACTGCACAGGTCTTTTGACATAGAATCGCAAGCTGTAACTGCTCCCAGCCAAATAGCATGAAAGCACTTCTGAGCCTTCAGTTTGAATTTCTTCACCTCCATTAGCAACAACCTTCACACAATTAGCCAAATTGAGTTGTTCACCAGCTCTTACTCTGGCAAATGTTTCTGCTGACATAACATTACACTTTGAACCAGTGTCTGCTTTGGTCTCTGTGAGTTTACCATTGATCAGGACAGTACAAAACACTTTGTTCTTTGCCAACAAATCTACTGCATTAACCCTTTCACTGACCACTGATACACCATCTACATAGAAAGTACGGTTGCAGCTTTCTACATAATCAAACCACTGATGCACCATCTACATAGAAAGTAGGGTTGCAGCTTTCTACATAATCAACTTGCTTTTTTGAGTGACCTTTTTAATAACTGAATGAGGCTTGCTTGATTTACAAAACTTTTGAAAGTGGTTCCATTTTTTTACACTTGTGGCATTGCTGACCAAATGCTAAGCACTTCTCTTGTTTAGACTCATGATTGGCACTGCAGTTATGATAGTTAACAATAAGACTTGACTTGGTTTTGCTGACTCGCCCTTATACTGCACTGAACATGTTCATTTTGCTGAAGTAGTCTTAGAACTTGCTGGAAGGTTACAGGTTCTCCCTGGAAAACATGCAGGGCTTGCAGCGGCCATGTGCTTAGCCCTGTTTCTGCTAGCCACATGCTGCATGCTGTCTACACTTGCTCTAGAGGTTGCTGAAACCATGCTCTTATCACTTGCAAGTATACTTGTGTGCTTTTCTGTGAGCTCATGGATTTGACCAATCTCTGTAGCTTTTCTCAACATTAAGTCACTGTCATGAAGCAAAATCTTGCTCCCTGCAGCATTATTAACACCACACATAAGCCTGTCCTTTATCAACTCGTGTTTCATATCACCAAATCTGCACATTTTAGCTTTATTTCTTAAGTCAGTGATATAAGCTGCAAACGTTTCTCCTGGCTTTTGGCCTCTTGTATAAAATTGGTGCCTCTCTAATGTAGCATTTGTCTGGGGGGGGGGGGATTACACATTTCTCTAAATTTATGTTTCAAACACTCAGGGTCCTCTACTGATTCAGCCAGTACAACAATATGGCGGTTTCCCCCTCTCCTGCATAACTGCTTGGTGTATACACAAATTAACTCCCTCTTTCAATGGCTTCTGACCCCACTAAGTTAAGCAAAATAAATGCCCTCGTATGTGCATCTTTGTTAGAAAAAGCTGTTTGTATGAAAATGTCATATTCCTGCTCAAATACTCTCCAATTCTCTGCAATATTATGGTCAAACACAAGTGAACTGGGCCTGTGAAATGCCTTTGCCATAGCAACACACAGTAGTGAAGGTGCTTGAAATTATGTGCGAACATACACACATATGTATATGCCAGAAATTTATGCCAGAACCTGTAACTATGCCCAGTAGCACAACAGACTCTTGGAAACAACTGCACTTTGCTAAATAAGTCTCAGTAGCACAAGAACACTTTAAATCACTGTACTTTGTGAAACCACCCTTTATCATTGTAAGAAACACTTAGAAATGGCTTTACTTTGCAAATGAATTGTACTCGGCACAAGAAACTCAGAGTAAGAAACACTTCGAAATGAATGCACTTTGCAAATGAACTGTATACAGTGCCATAATTTTTCAAAATGGCTGTACTTTGTGAAATAACGCTGTACAGTGTAAGTAACATTTTGAAATGGTGACAGTCTATGAATAAATGTACACAGCACAAGAAACTTTTCGAAATGGCTGTACTTTGACTGCACTTTGCAAAATGACTGTACTTTACACACAACAGTAAACTCTTTAAAATAATTGCACTGTAATAAAGCACACTGCAAACACTTTGCACACTCTGAGATATCAAACTTATTTTGCCTTTTTATTGTACTCGTTATGCCCATTTGACCTCTTATCTTGCTCATTATACTTTTCTTGTGCTCGTTTTACTTTAAACATGCTGGTTATGCAAATCGGAGGTAACACTGAACCCCATATAAGTATTTCTGATAATTTTATCAAATATCATGGTTACGAACACTTTGTTTAATTAACAGTGTGTTTTGTGCCTTTCGTTTGATTAATAATATGTTTTGTGCTACTTGTTTGATTAATAATGCATTTTGTTCTTGACGAATGCTCCATATCATTTTCTTTGCAAAATAAATAATTTGTGCAAGTTTTGGTTACCTGAAGTTCATTTCTGACCTTTTTTAATTGTTTGAGCACTGTATCACCCAACCTGCTAAATATACCTTCACCGTCAACTCTGCACCTCATGGCTTGAAGAAGTTGCACTCTCATTCCCGGTTCTGATACCATGTCACTCGTCCTGTCAGGATAAAACAGACAAACAGTTGTGGGATCGGTTCAAGCAGCTTTATTGTATACAAACATGCCAGAATTAAGGCTTAGTAACTTAAACTTAAATAAACTTATAAACAGACTGAGTACTGCACTCATAAATGTTAACACTTGGCTGTTCTCTTAAAATGGCACTGCTGCCTGAACGTGCTCACTGTTTATATGCAAGTGCCCACACTTGGAAATGCTTCTTAAAGTTACAACACATGCTCTGTTCTACAATGTATTTATAGGTAAAGTGCTAGGTTAGCTGCCCTTGTGGACCATTTTAAGTCTAGCTAATTTCCCCTGCTGAGAATCAAATCCTGTACATCTTGTCTGTAAGTTGAACACCTTAAAGATTATTCAAATCGCCTATTTAACTAGCTGGAATAATGTAACTGGCATTATGAATGCTTGGTAGATAAAGCTTTCCTAAGCATCCAGAGACCCTTCTCTTCCCATCAGGCACCATGTATATCTGTCTTTCCATATCTTATTTGACATGTTTTGTGTATGATTCAAAGAAAATATTCTCAGGCCGCCTGTAACTTTATTGGCTATTTTTTGTGTCAACAGAGTATGCCTATGAATAAAAATCTTTTATACTTTCCTTTTTGTCATTTACAACTTTGGTCATGATTTATTGCCTTTCTGAATGTTATTTTCTATCAGAAGCTATCTTCTCCTGTTAGTCACTTAAGCTTTAGCTAAGTCTCTTATTTGTAATATCTTACCTAACATTTCACAACCATTAGGGACGATTTTATCACAGATACCTATCCTATTATTGTTTGCTATGCTTGACACAATTCTCCAGAGCATTGCTGCTTTTGGCATTGATGCCAGTGTATGGTTTCTGATGTTGGTGTCAGAGTTTCTGGCATCTGGTCCAGTACCAGTGTTGCAGCATTGATGCTGGCATCATGTTATCTGACACTAGCTCTGTGTCCTGGTTTTCCGACAGTTTCCTGTATGTTGTCTGTTCTGGCATCAATATTGTCTGTATTGTGAACCATATTTATGTATTTTGCTCCCGATACCAACATGGTTAGACCTCCTGGCCATTTTTGACAGCAGGACAGAGGTTCTTCTCACCATCTGCAGTCTTCTCTTCAAGATCCCTCACACTACTCAGACATAGGTTCTTCCCTATAAAGGTTTGGCAAAGACCATATGTACAAGTCCCTAAGGGACTCACTTATGGTGGACCTGGATGAACAGGAAATGGCTTATGCCCCATACTAATCCTAGAAGTATTTGCATCTCATGCAGTAACATGGGGTTGGCCTGCTGATCCATCCTGTCCCCCACCATAGACTACAGAAGGCCTGCGTGTTCACCCATTAGTCATCATGGACATTTCCATTTTGGTGGATTTCCATAAAGACACAGTAGGCTGGCATGGGAGAACCCTATTCAGTGCATCCAGTTCTCAAGAAAGCTAGCCATAGGTTTATGGCCCCCAGGAAGTGTTCTTTGATGGTCTCCCTATACCTGAATCACACTGAAACACCTCAGAGCTTAGCTGTCCTCCTCCGAAAGTGTAGTCACATGCCATTGACTGGATTAGGAAGAGTGAATTTCTGTATGTTACATTATTTTTGAGAACACTAGAGTGTACTACTCAAGTGGTATACCACCATACATTAGAGATTTTGCTTGGGTGACTTCTTAGACATAAGCTTGATTTCAGCCTCTGCTTCCTCAAATATTAGCTGGCTGTTGGTTTGCATGTGGTACAGGGTAACAGAGGGAGCTGTACAAGGTGTGGGATCTGGCAGTTTGCTAGCACTCCTGACTCTACCTGACTGACTTCTCCAAGAACACAAAGGCAACTTCCTTAACCTCTCCTTTTCAGGTCCTTTTCTTTTCAGAAACAGAGTCCAACAGCACTTGGAGAAGCAGGGCAAAACCCTGACATCTGTGCATGTGAACTTTCACTAGGAGAGGTGTTAGGTATTTAGGGTAGGAATAGGAAATTAATGATGGTGCAGTGTCTTATTGTTGACCTACAGTGGTTTATTTGTTTTGGGAGATTTTTTTCCTTCTCTGTGTTTGTGCAACTATGAAGTTGGTATATACAGGTTTGACAAGTGTGTGGGGGGGGGGGGCTTGCTCTCCACACTGATACTGTATGGGGGCTTGTCCCCTTGCAAAAAACACATTTCTGTCTGTTTTTATTAGGTTATAGTTTGGGTTGTGATTTATGTGTGCATTTTTGAGTTTATGATGTTCAAGACTTTTGTGATTCAACATTGGAGATTATAATCATATGTATATAACATATGCACACGTACGTGTATGTACACACTGATATATATATATATATATATATATATATATATATATATATATATACATATATATATATATATATATATATATATATACATATATATACACACATACATATATATATATATATATATATATATACACACACATACATAAATATACACATAATGAGGGAAACGTACTCACAAGCGAGGAGTGTGTGTTGAGCAGATGAAAAGAGTACTTTGAGGGGCTGATGAATGAAGAGAATGAGAGGGAGAGAAGGTTGGGTGATGTGCAGATAGTGAATAATGAAGTGCAGTGGATTAGCAAAGATGAAGTAAGGATAGCTATGAAGAGGATGAAGAACGGAAAGGCTGTTGGTCCAGATGACATACCTGAGGAAGCATGGAGGTGTTTAGATGAAATGGCATTGGAGTTTTTAACTAGATTGTTTAATGAAATCTTAGAAAGTCAGAGGATGCCTGAGGAATGGAGAAAAAGTGTTTTGGTACCGATTTTAAAGAGTAAGGGTGATGTGCAGAGCTATAGTCACTACAGAGTGATTAAATTGATCAGTCACAGCATAAAGTTATAAGAAAGAGTAGTGGAAGCTAGGTTAAGAAGGAAGGTGATGATTAGGGATCAGCAGTTTGGTTTTATGCCAGGAAAGAGCACTACAGATGCGATGTTTGCTCTGAGAGTGTTGATGGGGAAGTGCAGAGAATTTCAAAATGAGTTGCATTGTGTCTTTGTGGACTTAGAGAAAGCATTTGACAGGGTGCCTAGAGAGGAGTTGTGGTATTGTATGAGGAAGTCGGGAGTGTCAAAGAAGTATGTAAGAGTGGTACAGGATATGTACAAGGGTAGTGTGACAGCGGTGAGGTCTGTGGTGGGAGTGACAGATGCGTTTAAGGTGGAGGTGGGATTACATCAAGGATCAGCTCTGAGACCTTTCTTATTTGCAATGATGATGGACAGGTTGACAGATGAGATCAGACAGGAGTCCCCGTAGACTGTGATGTTTGCAGATGACATTGTGATCTGTAGTGAGAGTAGGGAACAGGTGGAGGAGACCCTGGAGAGCTGGAGATATGCTCTAGAGAGAAGAGGAATGAAGGTCAGCAGGTCTAAGACAGAATATATGTGTGTGAATGAGAGGGAGGATAGAGTAATGGTGAGGATGCAGGGAGTAGAGGTGGTGAAGGTGGATGAGTTTAAATACTTGCGATCAATAGTTCAGAGCAATGGTGAGTGTGGAAGAGAGGAAAAGACGAGAGTACAGGCAGGATGGAGTGGGTGGAGAAGAGTGTCAGGAGTGATTTGTGACAGAAGAGTACCAGTAAGAGTGAAAGGGAAGGTCTACAAGAGGATAGTGAGACCAGCTATTTTATATGGGTTGGAGACAGTGGCATTAACAGAAAGGCAGGAGTCAGAGCTTGACGTAACAGAGTTGAAGATGTTAAGATTTGCACTGGGTGTGACGAGGATGGACAGGATTAGGAATAAGTATATTAGATTGTCAGCCCAGGTTGGAAATGTTTGGAGACAAAGCCAGAGAGTCAAGATTACGTTGGTTTGGACATGTGCTGAGGAGGGATGCAGAGTATATTGGGAAAAAGATGCTAAGGATGAAGCTGCCAGGTAACAGGAAAATGGGAAGGCCTAAGATGACGATTATGGATGTGGTGAGAGAGGTAATGCAGGTGGTTGGTGTGACAGAGCAAGATGCAGAGGACAGGAAGAAATGGAAACAGTTAATCCGCTGTGGCGACCCCTAACGGGAGCAGCCGAAAGAAGAAGAAGATGTATACACATACACATACATATATATATATAGACACACACATATGGTATGTCCAAGGAGACACTGAAGGCAGGACTTATACAAAAATACAGGTTTAACCAAACCACGGCCAGGAAAATTATCAGAACAAACTTTAATGGTGAGCACTTTTGCAGCTAAAATAGCCGCTTCATCAGGCTGATGAAGTGGCTATTTTTGCAGCGAAACCGCTCACCATTAAAGTTTGTTCTGATCATTTTACTGGCCGTGATCTGGTTCTACTTTAGTTTTTGTGCATTTCTGCTGTTTGTTTGGTAGAACCATTTGCTTCCACCACATTCCTGGTTTGTTTAAAAAAATGCAGGTTTATTTGGTAATCTAAATAAAACAAAATAGCAACCCATATGGCTTCAATACAAAACAGTAGCTCACTTGGCTTTCAGGTTGAAACACAATAAACACAGTATCTTTAGTTACTTCATATTAACATTATGCATTCCACACAGTCCGTCCAAGATACAGGCTATCTTCCTGGAAGAGAAAGCCCAAGGCTGCAGGGTTCTCCTAGCCCAGTTTCCAGCCCCACTGGTAGATCCTTCCACAATCTAAGTAACTGCTGTGCTAATGTTCCCATGTTTTATACTGCAGTACACTGAAAGTTACATTACACATTTTTAAATGCACATTATGCATTTTCTAGGCAACATGTCACAGTTTCCCCCCCTCAACATAAACCCAGGGATTTTTGAAAACCATGATAGATGAAAGGTGTTGAACAAGCCAAAGATATTTCTGTTGCTTAGGCCTGGTTTGTGTATTTCTGTATACTAAAAGGGTTGGAAAGATGGTTGCCACCATTCATTACTCAACTTCGTACCATCATTACACACGGTGTGCTCCTCACCTTGAATGCCTTGGGAAAGCACTGCCCCCAGACATCCCACTGATGTTTAGGTATGTAAAATAAGCTCTAAATTAAAATCTGTTATTAGTAATTCAGGTTCAGAACACAGGATATTTTTTAGTTCATAAAATGCTTTGTATGCCTTAGGTGACCATTGCAGCTTGACATGAGCTTTCTCTTTTTTTAAGATCTTCGCGAGGGACAGGTGATAGCTCCTAAATTAGGCACAAGCTTTCTAGGACCCATCTATCCTGAAAAAATACTTAACTGGCCTCTTAGAAGAGGGTGCATGCCAATTTTTCATGGCCTGTATTTTTTCTGTCTGTAATCTTACCACCCTTCTTCCTATAAAGCTAGCCTATGTATTTGGTTTCCACAAACCCACTTTACTTTTCTTAGCATCAACAGTCAAGACTTCTTGATTTATGGATTCTAACACAGACTGCACGTCAGGTAAGTCATTCTCACTTCTCTGAATGAATGAATATGCCATCTAGGTATGCAGTGACATATCATGAGTGAGGCATCAGTATTTTATCCATAAGCATCTGAAAAGAAGCTGTGCCTTCCAAATGGAAACACTAGGTACTAAAACAGACTGTTAGGAATTCTAAAAGCTTTTTTTTTGTCATTGCCAGATGAGGTAAGTATTATCTGCCAATATTCCTTCACCAAGTCAGGTCTAGTCCATTGTTGCCAAGTATCTGCCCTTCTTATAGAATTCATAGTGAGCAAATGCAACAGAGGAATCAAAGTCCGAGTGCCAAACTGCCATGAAGGTCGTGGATGCACAGCCCTAGTCTCAGTTCCAGGTGGTGGGTCAGGCAGGGGGAAATGAAGAGAGGTCCTTGGTGAGGATGGAATTCTTGTGCCCAAACACCATGGTGTGTCAGGTGTCTCTGGTTTTATGACACCTTTGTTTTTCTCTTGGTAGCAGCTGTTCCTTTTCCAGCGATCTCTGGCTAAAAAAGGCGTAGAAGCCTCGTACACTCAAGATAAAGACCTAGTGTGTGTGTGTGTGTGTGTGTGTGTGTGTGTGTGTGTGTGTGTGTGTGTGGTTTGAAGTCGCACAAAGGAGTCCTTGTTGATTGGCAGAAATTCAAAAGTATGGTGGAGCTACTTGTAAAATGAAGGTGTGAACTTTTCTGGAAATTTATCGTAGTCTCTGTGACGTCAGTATCCAGGGATTTCAATTAGTATTACTGGCTGTGGTAAAGTTTCCTTAATTCCAACATACTTTTATTGGAGCAGCTGATGTTGAGCCCACATTTGTTGCTTGCATTTAAACAAATTTACCAAGGGCATTCATTCTTCCGTTGACTAAGGCTAGGTTGACACAGCCAAGGATACAGAACTGGAAAGAGCTGTTGCCAATTTTCTCCATGCTATGCTTGGCTAGTGCATTTTTATTAACTTAACAATCAGGAAAAGTGCCTTGGATGGGTCCTTCTCTGGAAACCTGCTAGGGTGACAGATCTCCTACATGCCTCCAGCATGCATGCTTATATTCCAAAACAGAATGTGATCAAGTCCCAGGGAATGAGTATTCCCAAGGTTACAAAAGAACTAAATAATTTCTTGAAAAATCTTAATGATTTGAAAAGAGATTCCTGGTAGGGGAAAATGAGAGCAGACTCCTCCTCAATATAATGGATCATATAAAAATCCTTAGAACAGCAGATGATCCATCCATCCTTGACCCCCCCTCCCAGCAGGATGGTTAATGGGTTTAGAAACCCATATGTAGACCCAGAAACCAAAGTAAAAAAAAGGAGTATTGCTATAACTTTTGCTTTGGATCATAAAGAAATCTGCAAAAAGGTAAACGACATCTGGATCATAATAGGCAGCAACAAACAGATTGCTAACATATTAGAACCAGGGCTGCAGTTTATATTTAAAAGAGGGAAGAGTGTCAGTGATTATCTCGAATCCAAAGATCCAAATGGTAATTCAGGAATTAATGCCACTTATGCTTGCCAAGCCTTCATTTCCACTTTCTGCAGGTATATGTGCCAAACAGGAGCAAAAGTGACTCTAATACAGACATGGTTGTCTGCAGGGCACAGTGCACACTGTGTAACTGCTTTTGCCAGCAAAACGGTTAACAAAATCAAAATATGCATTACCTGGCACCTTTCAGACATCTGAATGATGGTTAAAAGAAATGCACTAGCCAAGTGTAGCTTGGAGAAAACTGGCCACAGCTATTTCAATTTCAGTCTAGCTCCAGTAGCAACAAGAATGCATTGGTTGAGAAAAAGGAGTCCGAGTGGCAAAATCATTTGAATTCATGCAGCAGATCTTGGCTCAACATCAACTGTAACATTAAAAGTGTGCTCGAATTAAGGAAACTTAGCCACAGGCTGTGCTACTAACTGAAATACCCTGGATAATCATGTCACATGGACTTTGATCAGTTTTCAGAACAGCCCCTTCCTTTGTTTTACAACTAGCCTCCACCCCGTTTTGCTCACTATGAATTCTTGTAATAAGTTATCAACTTAGATTTTGTTCCTGCTTCACCCTAGTAGTTTGCACAATTACTTGCAGCATATGTGTTTTTTTGCCCTTTCAAATACTGTCCTTAGCATCAACTGAAATTCATAATGCTTCAGCTTTTAATTTTCATGAGAAATGTAATTGTGATGATAGGAGGTACTGCCAGCCATGCCAGGAAAAGTAGGGCAGTGGACGTGTAACATATGCCAGTACAGCTAGCTGGAATTTTGTAATTCAATGTCATTTGTATATCTGGTTTCACAGAGAAGGTGCTGGAGGACTTGGTTTGGAACCCCAGCTAAGGACTCATTGCTGTAGCTGTACCAGTGGGGAGTATTACTGGGGGTCTGAAAAGAGAGAGAGGAACCAGCCCCCGGACTGAGCGTGTACCCTGTGTGCTCTTAAGGGAAATTGTGCTTGATGCAGATAGGTCTGCATCTGGAAATACTGAATGCATCCATTTGTATTCCAAATGAACGTCCCTGTCCAGTGTCATTGGTGAGGATTCAGGCTTCTTGATTACTTTGCCAGATGTCACAGTAATATTCAAAACATTGTTAGGTTTAACAAGGATCTGAAGAAGCTCTGTTGAACAAAAAGCGAAAAGTGCTTTACATGTATATTGTTTGAGACATAGTTTTTTGTTCATTCCTTTCTATAGGAATATATAAAAAAGAAAGATCTGATACCTATAGATATCCTCAGAGCCCATAAAAGTGGGTGCCACAAAAGTCTTTGTAGTAAAATATTCCCATTTTATTAAAAAAGGAGTAATTACACTTTTATACAACAGCTGGTACCATCTATAGCCTCATAAAAGCAGACTTCATCCATCCTCTGACTTAGGAGAAGGGACTGGACTCTGGTACGGGTCCCTATCCATGTGAAGCAGAGTTCCTTCGTAACCCAATTCGGGTGCAACCTGGACATTTGGATGGAGAGCAGGAAATTCATCCCTGGTTTGGCAGCTATGTCTCTAATGGACACAGGCAATCTGTGAATGGTTCACCTCCCAGGTTCTACCTTGTAAATATTTTATCTCCCAAGCCCCTGCTTACACTTATCAAGGGTATCAGAACTTGTCAGTGATTTGAATACATGGCTAGGCTTAAATAGGCCCTTGTGATCATTAGCCTAGTAAACACCTATGAACAGCATCACATTCAAAAGATATTACCCCACTCACAGTTACCAGCCCAGTAAAAGCGGGTTTCACAATGATTAATAGACTGATATACTAAGACTTTAAAACTTTGTAGCACACAACTGTGTTCTACTAGAATCATCCTCATCATCAACCCTCTTTTCCCATTTTCTGCAAAGGGTAGGAGTGTTGTATCAACTGTTGCCATCTCTCTCTATTCAATGCCACTTTCCTGCCTTCTTTAGCACTCTTTTCTGACCGTCACAGGTCTTCTCTCAGAAAGTCCAGCCACCTCTTTGCTGGGCATCCTTGTTTCCTCGTGCCTTCTTCCTGTCTGTCCCAAATCTTCTTCAACAAATTGTCTTCTATTTTTCTGGTCATTTGCTCGAACCATCATAATCTGTTCACTTTGACCTTTTCTGCAATCAGATCTACTTTGACTTCTGCCCTTATGTACTCATTTCTTCATCTGTCCCACAGTATGCATCCTACCACCTGTCTCAGGCATTTTATCTCCATCACCTCTAGCTTCCTCAATTGCCTTTATTGCTCAGTATTCCATACTATTCTGTAATACTGTTTGCACCACTGTTTTGTACACCTCACTTTTCAATTTCTTTAGCATTCTTCTGTCATACACTACACCTGATACTCTGTGCTAGTTGGCTGCAGCTCCTCTGATTCTAGCTTTGACCTCCTCATTCAGACTTCCGTTCTGCTGAACTACCTGCCCCAGATACTTGAAGGTGTTAATTTGTTCCACTATTTTCCCTACTACCACAATTCTCAGCTTCTTCTGAACTCCACAGTTTGCTACCATTACATTAATCTTATGTGTACTCAGATGTTCTTCATCTCACATTGCTGCAGTCCTTACATATGGGTAGTCCGCTGTCCTCGGTCGGCCCGAATACCAAAGTATAAGGCTGACGTCGGTCAAGGCGCTTAGAACTGACATCAGAACGTCAGGGTACAAAAGCGCATGACCGACGTCATATCCTCAGTCTTTTTTGCCGCATGGTCCGATGCAGAAGCAGCGTTGCAAGTGCCGTTCGGCGTTCTGAAATTTTTCGAGTTCGGAGTTTCAGACCGAATCAAAGTTGGCTAAGTACCCCGTTGGGGAATATTTTGGTTTTTTCTTGCCTCAGTGTTTTACCGGATGTCAGAAAAAGTGAATAACTGTATTTCTTGTGGGAAACAGATACCGCATAGGGATTATCATTCTTTGTGTATTCCTTGTTTGGGGCCTGAGCACGACGTTGTTGGGTGTCGCTTTTGTGCTAGATTCAATAAGCGCACTATTAAGCGAAGGTTAGATTGTGCTAGGCTGGTCTTCGGGAAGCGGTGCAATTATAAGATGCCGTCGGATTCTCCGGCGCCCGCTTCTTCGAAGAAACGCAAAGACAAAGCAGTTAAACCCAGGCAAGAAGAGTCGTCCGTTCCGGACGTCGGTTCTTTAGAGGCGTCAGTGGAACCGGTGGTTCCGACGGAGGCTTCTCTGGAGTCCCAGGGGGAGACTTTGATATTGCAGGATGTGGCCTCTCAGGAGGCAGGTCAGGCTGAAGGGGCTTCCCAGGTTACTGTACTGCCCTCCCTTCCTAGGGTGGTTAGGCCCTCTCCTTCTGTTTCCAAGGCTTCTCCCAGAGGCAGGCCAGGTTTAGCTTCTGTTGGGGTCTCTCCTAGTGCAGCAGGGTCTGTGCCCAAGAAGCACATGCTTAAAATGGCAGAAGATTTGATTACTCTGATTAGAGGTTCTTTGCCCCCTCCTGATAAGAGGCCTAGGGTGGAGCCAGAGTTGGGGAGTTTTGAGCAGGCTTCGGATGTTTCTGAGTCTTTGGCTGAAGACTTGCAGGAGTACTCTCCTTATTCTGATTCTGATGCAGATGATTCGACTCCTTCTGCTTCTCCTCCAGAGGATTTTTCTTTTCAGAGACTCTTCATTCCATGAGGGAACATTTTAAGTGGGAAGGTCAGGACTTCTCTGATTCCAGGAAAAGGCTTAGGGAATTTTTGCTTTTGCCCCAGCATAGGCCCTTGGCTATACCTCCTGTTCTGGATGTTGTGGAAGATGTGTTTGCAGAGGCTTCACTTAATCCTGATTCTCTGCCTCCTGCTCCTGTTAAACCGGATAGGTATTACAGGGTGCCTGAGGCTCATAAATATCTTTATAAGAGTCCTAGGGCGGACCCAGAAACTGTTAGTCAGGGACCTAAGGGTGTCAAGGCCTCTGTTGTAAAAAATCCGGTTCCTCCTGATAAAGAGGCCAGAGCTTTGGATAGATGGGGAAAGAAAGTTTATACATCTTCTACCCTAGCTATGAGGGCTTTGAATTGCCAGTTTCATATGTTGAAGTATCAAAACTATCTTCTTTCTCAATTGAAGTCTAAGGTGGATGCTCTGGCGGAAGGCATTGAGTGTAAAGAATTACAAGATTTGGTGCATGTTTCAGAACAGGTGGGTAAGCATTCCTTACAATGTGGTTTTGATGCTGTACAGGCCTCGTCTAGAGTGGCTGCCACTGGTTCAGTTCTTCGCAGGCACGCATGGCTGAGGGATCAGACTTTATCTGACCATGTTAAGACAAGGATTTTGGATGCTCCTTTAGGGTCTGATGTGTTGTTTGGTTCACCTGTGGAGTCAGTCTTGAAGAAAATGGAAGACAAGGCTAAGTCCATGCAGGCTGTTAAAGATTTTTTGCAAGTGCAGCCTCCAAAGTTTAGTAGGAATTGGCCTGCTAAGGGGTGGACGTATCCTTCTTATGATTCTCAGTCTAGGGGTAGATCTAGACGTGGTAGGGGTAGAGCTCAGAGTTCTTTCAGACCTAGAACAGGGAGTTCTCCTGCACAATCTTCGGGTGAGGGCAGGGGCCAGTCCTTTCGTAAACAGGCCCAATGACCTACCTTTTCAGCTGCCAGACCCTTCTTGCCTGGCAGCTCCTTTGGGAGGAAGGTTGGCACTCTTCAAGGAAAATTGGAATGTGATTACCCAAGACAAATGGGTATTGGATATCATACACCGAGGTTACAAGTTTTATTTCCATACCTTGCCTCCTTTCAAAGGCATGCCGGACGTTCCTCCTCAGCAAAGACGAGAGGCTCACAAACAAATTTCTCTGCTACTTCACATAGGGGCCATACAACCGGTCCCTCTGCCAGAAGTGGGCCTAGGATTTTATTCTCGCCTGTTCCTAGTACCAAAGAAAGGGAACACGTGGAGACCAATCTTGGATTTATCTATCCTCAACACATATCTGGACATTCCCAAGTTCAAAATGTTGACATTACAACAGCTTTTACCTCTGCTGGGCAAAGATCACTGGATGGTGACTCTGGATCTCAAGGAGGCTTACCTTCATGTTCCTATCAGGCTCAGTTGCAGAAAGTATCTGCGTTTTTGGGCTGGGACTTCTCATTATCAGTTCTCTGCATTGCCCTTTGGCTTATCTACTGCACCCAGAGTATTCACGAAGGTTCTGGCTCCAGTGATAGCTTTCTTCAGGCTAAGAGGAATACAGATCTATCCTTATTTGGACGATTGCCTGATTCTGGCCCAAGGAAAGGACGAACTTCTTCATCATTTACAGTATGTGATAGCAGTGCTAAGATGCCTGGGGTATTCTGTGAACGAAATAAAGTCCAGTCTAGTACCCTCTCAGGACATGTGCTTTCTGGGTGTGAGACTGAATACAGCATCCCAGATGGCCTTTTGACCCCGGACAAACAAAAGAATCTTTCTCTTTACTTCCATCAATTGTCTCATCAGTCCAGGCTGACTGCAAGGACAGTCCTTCAAGCCTTGGGGTTCATGGCATCTTGTATTCTGGTACTTCCCAATGCCAAACTGCATATGAGGAAGCTACAATGGTATCTCAAAATGTATGGACACAGCACTGCCAAGATATGGACACTGTCATTCAGATAATACCTTGCATTCAAAAGGAATTTTTGTGGTGGGCTCAGGAATGTCACCTAAACAAGGGACTCTCTGTGACCCGGCCAGAGGCGAGTCAGATTCTAACGACAGATGCCTCAGACAAAGCTTGGGGAGCTCATCTAAATGGAAAGTGGGTACAAGACACGTGGCCTGCCAGACTTCAACATCTACATATCAACTTGAAGGAGATGTTAGCAGTCCAATTTGCATTAATAGCTTTCAAGGATTTACTTCTTCCAGGGCAGGTGTTGGTTCTAACAGACAACACAACTGTCATGTGGTACATCAACAAGCAAGGGGAACATTCTTATCCTCTATGCAGACAAGCAATGATTTTGTGGGAGACTGCTCTCAGTTTACAGCTAAATCTTCAGGCAAGGTTTCTGCCGGAGCACAGAACTCCTTAGCAGATGTGTTGAGCAGACAAATTATGGATCCCCACGAGTGGAAATTGGATCCTCATGTATTTCAGAAATTGACAGTGTTATGGGGAACTCCAGACATAGATCTGTTCGCTTCTCCACTAAACTACCAGCTGCCAAAGTTTTGCACAAAAAGGTTTCATCCCACAGCTTGGAAAGTGGATGCTCTCTCATTCAATTGGAGCAATCTTCATGTGTATGCCTTTCCACCTCTGCCTCTCCTCCCAAAGGTACTCCTGAAGGTCAGACAGGACAAGCCAAAGATGATTTTAATAGCTCCAGATTGGCCTCGACAGCACTGGTACCCATTACTGAGAAGTCTGGTACAGGAGCCTCCATGGCCTTTGCCTTCGATTCCACACCTGCTGTCTCAGGAGAACAGTCATTTACTCAATGTCAAACTTCACTCTCTACATCTAACAGCCTGGCATATTCTGTTTTAAACCCTGGAGGGTCTCAGCTTCCACAGCAAGTTTTGAATGTTATTTTGGAGGCCAGAAGGCCTAGTACAAGGAAAGTGTACGCAGATAAATGGAGGAGGTTTTTATTTTGGAGTACAGCGAAGGAATTTGATGTTTCTAAGCCTAATTTAAGTGTGGCTCTTCAGTATCTTACTGAGTTACTGGACAAAGGTTTGTCCTTCTCCTCTATTAAGGTTCATGCTGCAGCAATTTCTGCTCACTATGACTGTGACCCACCATTGTTTTCTCATCCTTTGTTTAAGCAGTTCCTTAGAGGGGCAAAGAATATAAGACCCCCACGTAGAGCTCCTACTCCTGCTTGGGATCTCAATTTTGTGTTGGAGAAACTCACTCTACAACCTTTTGAGCCTGCAGCTACTGCCGAGTTGAAATATTTATCATGGAAGACTGCTTTTTGTTGGCCATTACCTCTGCAAGAAGGGTTTCTGAATTACAGGCCCTTATGGCGGTTGAGCCTTTCTTAATTTTCCATAAGGATAGGGTATCTTTGCGTACTAATCCTTCCTTTATGCCTAAAGTGGTTTCTAGTGTGGCTTTAAACCAAACTATTCATTTGCCTACTTTTTATGCAAACCCCCAAAATAAAGGGGAAAAGATTTTGCACACTTTGGATATACACAGGCAGTTGCGATATTATTTGAGCAGAACTAAAGGGTTCAGGCAGTCTCAGCAGTTATTTGTTTCTTTTGCTTTGGGTTCTCAGGGCAAGCCTGTTTCAAAACAAACAATTTCTAAGTGGATTGGGTTTTGTATTGCTTTCTGTTATTCCCATCATGGTAAGGAGATTCCAGCTGGGATTAGACCTCATTCCACTAGGGCTACTGCCACTTCTACAGCTTTTTTACGGGGGGTGGCAACTAAAGATATTTTGGAGGCAGCTACTTGGAGTTCAGTGCATACTTTCTCTAAGCATTACCACCTTCCACTTTACTCTAAATCTAGGGCTGGTTTTGCCACTGCAATTTTACAGGGCATTTTGGCAGCTCCTAATGCTTTGTAGTTTTGCCATCCTCCCTTACCTCTGCTTTGGGATTCTACCCATATGTAAGGACTGCAGCAATGTGAGATGAAGAACATAGTACAGTTTTGTACCTACCATAAATGTAGATGTTCGAAGATCCACATTGCTGCAGTCCAATTTACCCTCCCTCCTTCCCCTCTGTAGTTAGAGGCGGTTGTGTGGTTTGGGTTGTGTATATTGTAAATATTGTAAATAGGATTAGTGCAGGGGTGGTTAATTGGTTTTTAGCTGTCTTTTGGTTTTGGCCTTTCTTTTTAGGGCCTTCTGACATCTGGGGCAAGAAAAGACTGAGGATATGACGTCGGTCATGCGCTTTTGTACCCTGACGTTCTGATGTCAGTTCTAAGCGCCTTGACCGACGTCAGCCTTATACTTTGGTATTCGGGCCGACCGAGGACAGTGGACTACCCATATGTAAGGACTGCAGCAATGTGGATCTTCCAACATCTACATTTATGGTAGGTACAAAACTGTACTTTTCACCCCATGTGCCTTCACTTTTTTATTCAATTCCCCCATCCTTTGCTGAAGTTCTTGCTCAGAGACTGCTTGTAATGCCACATCGTCTGCATACATCAACTTTGTTGATCTTTTCCCTCTGACCTGTTTGCTAATGTTGCCCATCACCAGAATGAACAGCAGTGGGCTTAAAGCTGAATCCTGATGCACACCTACTCCCACTTGAAACCCTTCTGTGAGACTAAACAGTGTTCATACTTGGGTCTTTGTACATAGCTTGCACTCATTCTCCCAATCTTTGTGGGACTTCGAAACACCACAAAACTGCCCAAATCAGTTTTCTGGAACCTTGCCATATGCTTTTTCCAAGTCTAAGAATGTGAATTAGAATCCTTCCTCATCTCAAGCTTCTTCTCAGCTGTATGTCTCACTGCAAACATCAGGTCAGTTGTATTGCATCCTAATCTGAATCTGAACTGCTCATCTCCCATCTTACTTTCGACTGCTCTGCATATTCAGTTATTAATCACCATCTCCCAATAGTCTCCAAATATTTCATGCAGTGTGAGATGAATTTTATACCTCTGTACTGCCTACAGCTGTGAATATCCTCTTTGTTCTTGAACACTGGCACTGGTATGCTTATTCTCCAGTCATTTGGGATACGCCTTTCTCTCCACAAGGCTATGAGTACCCTCAGGAGACATTTCTTCCCTATCTCACCCAACATCTTTATCATATCTGCAGTGACCTCACCTGAGCCTGCTGCTTCCGCTGACTTCATTTTCCTTGGTTGGTTGGGTTTTTCCTCCTCTTTCATTGTAGGCTGTGTTAGGGGTAGTGCAGCTTCTGTGGGGATTTGTTTTCATTCATAAGCTTCTGGAAGTAAGTACTCCATCCATCAGCCTTTGATATCATGTGGACTGGTGAACAGGTTGTTGCTGGCATCCCTTATGAAGGGTGTCTGACTAGCTCCTTTATCTTTCTGTCTTTGTATAGCAACCTGATATAGTTTTTTTGTGCTATCTACTGGCTTGCTTTCTGGAAGCTGGTAGAGTGCTTCTGATGCCCTGTTCTTTGCTACTGCAATTCCTTTCTTAGCATCTTTGTTAGCCAACCAATATTCCTTCCTAGCTTGGTCCGTCTTTTATCTCTTACTTTTTCTTGCACTCCTTTCTTTTGATGACTTCCTGGACGTCTGCATTGCACCACCAGCTTTCCTTATGTACCTTATTTTCATACCTGGCTCAGCCACATATCTGTTCTGTAGTCCTCACACATGCTATTTTGAGGCGCTGCAATTTTTCTTCAACTCCACCTATTTCCTCTCCTTCTTGAGGTACTAGAGCCCTCAGTAATTCTTTGAACTGTTGTGCTTTCTCTCATCTCTAGCTTCTTCTCAACATTACTCAGAATGACCAAATCACCCAAATCCATATTTTATACCATTTAGTAGTTAGCCCGTGCACAGCACACAGTCTGTGATCCAATTTCTCCTATCACATGGATACTGCAAACCACAGTAGATGACCAAACATGTTGGTTTATACACCTCTTTCCCACTACAGGGGGCCATGTAGAGTCTGTTCTGCTGCCCAAAGCTTCATTCTTTGGTGAGTTTGAGATGGAAACACTCAGAATGTTTTCCAGAGGAACCCCACAGGGAGAACATGCAAACTCCAAACAAGCATTGGCCGGTCAGGACTGAATCTTATACCTTGTGCTTGGGAGGCAAAGGCCTTAATCATTATGCCAACTGGTCTCTTTTCCAATTACAGTTCTACTAGAACTGATGTAGTATGGGTCACAGAGAACAGAAACTGTGTTGACAGAGTTTACTGTAAAACTGTATAATATGTTAAAATCTGTCTGCTCTCCAGAGTGTGAAGACTGTGAACTACTATGATCAAGTCACTGGAACATAAGATTATTTTTGAATTTCTTCCTCTACCAATTAGTAATTTTTTATAGTAAGCCATGTACTGTGAAGTTTTGGCAATGTAAGGTTTTAACAACAGAGGTGGGGGTTTCATTTGGGAAAACACCAAACATAACCAATCAGAATTAAGTTTAACACCAGACAATCATGCCATCTGCTCCTCTGTCACCGGTTATGGAAATCTGTATGTAATAACGAGTCTACTTCAGTTGACTGAAGTACCACTCACCCGAAACCCAGATAACCAAGATGAAAAGGCCGACAGCACAAGAACACAGACTTCCCAGAGCACTGATGTACCACTCCGGCTAAGTAAATGCTTGGCCATCCATTAAAACAAACAAAACTGAACGAAAGCAAACCCACCAGTGTGGGGAGCTTCACCCTCACCCCCTTATGTGGGGAGCTGCACCCCCCCCCCAACTAAATATGCCAACTCCAAGATCACAGTACTTCAGGGTAAGGGGCAAAGTTCGACAGGATGGCCAAGTGTTTACTTATCTGGAGTGGTGAGTCAGTCTTATGGGATGTTGGTGTTCTCGTGCCTATCAGCTGTTTTATCTCAGTTATCTGAATTTCAGATAAGTGGTATTTCAGTCTACTGAAGTAGACCCATAATAACAAGCCTTAAACGACTTTTTTAATATATTGTTTTTTATCTGATTAAGTCTAGAGGAAGAAAGTGCTAATCCAAATAAACTTTCTTTGAAGGAAACTGACTAAAGGCAAATATTTTTTCTGCGATTTGATAAAACCTCTGGTTTAAAAACTTCTGAAAGGGATTTAAATCTTTTCATATAGAGATTCTAGCAGGAAGCAAGGGTTCATTTTCAGTAGAAACCCAGCACTGCTCTCAAGCTAATCCTTTTAGCTTGTATGTTTTTGTTCATCCTAATGGTGGCCTTTAGGTTCCCAGGTTGATTTAGCTTGATTTGGGAAGTTACCACTTCATGGGACCTGTGATTTTGGTCAGTAGAAAGTTGGGCAATTGACATTTCCTATTGAACTCAATGGATGACCTTAAATAGGCATAGCAGTGGATAAATGGAATTTATGGGAGTCTGTTTTTTATAATATATAAAATATCTTGAACCATAAAGTTATAAAATTTGTTTTGTGATGAATGTCGAACTCAGTCCTAAATCTACAGTACAAGGTATTTATTTATCAGACACTAACCAAGAAGAAACTTTGCAGTGAGGAGGGTGTGAAGTTCACTCCTTGAATTAGGCTGTACACCTAGTTCACTAGTAAAAATCAAACTGTAAAATACATACTGCAGGATAATAAAATAGACAATAGTAGGTAGTCCACAGGTGAATTATAAATGGAATATCCTTTATTGAAACTGAAACACACAAACACTTTATTGGTGTATGTATCCAATGGTCTGGGCCTACATTCAACCCAATTCCTGATGTTTCTGGTTTCCTATACACAAAGAAAGGAGCTTCTCTAAAATGCCCATTAAATATGAGCTTTTAGTATGTGGGCCAGTTCTGTCTAATAATATTAATGTTGCTGTGATAGTCAACTGTAAAAGTCAAGATAAAACTGTCTTTAGATTTGTTGTCCATAGATTTCTTTAACGCCTTCCTAAAAGGACTGTTAAGTGCTGGTGAATTCATACTTTTTAGTTCAATTATAGGTTCCAGAATGCTTCTTAACACATTGCTTTCATATCCCCTCACGAAAAAATAATTTTCAAGATCATTTAGGTCCTTAAGGAAGTTCTATTATTGGGGTGATCCTAGCCAACTTGTAGCCCTGGGACTTAACAATGTTATAGTTTGTCCTGGTGGGATGGAGATTCTTATTATGTTGCAGGAGGTTTACTCTGGTAGGTTTTCTGTAAAGATCTGTGTCCATTTTGCCTTGGTTTAAGTCTTTAGTAATCTGCATGTCTAAAAAGACTGCCGTGGTGAGGCTGTGGGGAGAGGTGACATGCAGGAAGCTGGTGGTTTGATTCAGATAGTTGATAAAATCTTCTAAATTGGCACTGTCTCTTTTCCCCCCAATAAAGGTGTCATCAGTAAAGCACAGATACACTGTGATATGTTGCATGTATTCTCTGTTGTTAAAAACATAATCCTCCTCCTACTTGCCTAGGGCTATGTTTATTTATTTTATTTATTTACTTGACATTTGTTTACTGAGATGGTCCGACTGGGTTACATAAACCGATGTTCTTCGTTCCACATTGCTGCAGTCCTTACTATTGGGGGTAGTCCGCTGTCCAGTCGGCCCGAATACCAGAGTATATGGCTGACGTCGGTCAGGGCGCATTAGACTGACGTCGGTACGTCAGGGTACTAATGCGCATGACCGACGTCATATCCTCAGTCTTTTTTGCCGCATGGTCCGATGCAGAAGCAGTTTTGCGAGTGCAGGTTGGCGTTCTGAAATATTTCCGAAACCGGAGTTTCAGACCGAATCAGAGTTGGCTAAGTACCCGGTTGGGGAACATTTTGGTTTTTTCTTGCCTCAGTATTTAACCGGATGTCAGAAAAAGTGAATAACTGTATTTCTTGTGGGAAACAGATACCTCATAGGGATTACCATACCTTGTGTATACCTTGTTTAGGGCCTGAGCACGACGTTGTTGGATGCCGCTCTTGTGCTAGGTTTAACAAACGCACTATTAAGAGGAGGTTAGACTGTGCCAGGTTAGTGTTTGGGAAGCGTTGCAATTATAAAATGCCGCCGGATGCTCCGGCCGCTTCGCCAAGAAGCGCAAGGACAAAACAGCTGGAAGCCTAGGGTTGATGAACCGCAGTCCCGGACGTCGGTTCTTTAGAAGGCTCAGTGGAGCCAGAGGTTTTGCCAGGAGTTTCTATGGAGTCTCAGGCAGAAACTTTACTGTTACAGGATGTGCCTTCTCAGGAGGTAGGCCAGGCTGAGGGGGCTTCTCAGGTAACTGTTCTTCCCTCTCTTCCCAAGGTAGTTAGAGCCTCTCCTTCTGTTGCCAAAACTTCTTTGAGAGGTAGGCCAAGTTCAGCTTCAGTGGGGGCTTCTCCTAGCATTTCGGGTTCTGTACCTAGGAAACATATGCTTAAAATGGCAGAAGATTTGATTACTATGATTAGAGGTTCTATGCCCCCTCCTGATAAGAGGCCTAGGGTGGAACCGGAGTTTGATAGTTTTGAACAGTGTTCAGAGGCTTCTGAGTCTTCTGCGGAAGATTTGCAGGAGTATCCTCCTTATTCTGATTCTGATGTGGGTGATTCCACTCCTACAGCTTCTCCTCCTGAGGATTTCTCATTTTCAGAGACTCTGCATTCCATGAGGGAGCACTTTAAATGGGAAGGCCAGGATTACTCTGATTCCAGGAAAAGGCTTAGGGAATTCTTGTTTTTACCCCAGCATAGGCCCTTAGCTATACCTCCTGTGTTGAATGTGGTGGAAGATGTTTTTGCAGAGGCTTCTGAACCCTGACTCTTTGCCTCCTGCTCCTGTTAAACCTGATAGGTACTATAGGGTGCCCAAGCTCATAAGTATTTGTTTAAGAGTCCTAGGGCGGACCCAGAAACTGTTTCTCAGGGGCCTAAAGGTGTTAAGGCCTCTGTGGTTAAAAATCCTGTTCCCACTGATAAAGAGGCAAGGGCTTTGGATAGGTGGGGAAAGAAAGTGTATACTTCTTCCACTCTAGCCATGAGAGCGTTGAATTGTCAGTTTCACATGCTAAAATATCAAAATTATCTCCTTTCACAATTGAAATCTAAGGTGGATGCTTTGGCGGAAGGTATTGAGTGTAAAGAGTTGCTGGATTTGGTTCATGTGTCTGAACAAGTGGGTAAGCATTCTTTGCAATGTGGTTTTGATGCTGTACAGGCCTCCTCGAGGGTGGCTGCCACTAGTTCTGTTCTTCGCAGGCATGCCTGGTTGAGGGATCAGAATTTAGCTGAGCATGTTAAGACAAGGATTTTGGATGCTCCTTTACAGTCTGATGTGTTGTTTGGTTCGCCTGTGGAAGCAGTTTTAAAGAAAATGGAGGACAAAGCTAAGTCTATGCAAACTGTTAAAGATTTTTGCAGGTGCAGCCACCGAAGTTTA